>NW_026901667.1:0-526 GCF_033783945.1 Neopsephotus bourkii
GTTTGTGGTCACAATTTATAACAACATCAACTGCTCTACCCCTGTCCATCAGTTCTGTAGCCCCATCGTAGAAGGCCACCAAATTGGTCAGGAAGGATTTCCCCTTAGTGAAGCCATGCGGGCTGTCACCAAGCACCTTGTTGTTTTTCCTGTGCCTTAGCATGCCTTCCAGGAGAATCTGCTCCAAGATTTTGCCAGGCACAGAGGTGAGACTGACTGGTCTGGAATTCCCTGGGTCATCCATTTTCCCCTTCTTGAAAATGGGACAATACCTTTGCTTAAGCAAGCAAATTCCTCTAACCCCCTTGAACAACCCCCCTGTGCATTGGTCAACCCTCTGCATCATCACCCATGGACCAAGGGAACAGGCAGCTCCCCCCTGCTCCCTGCGGACTCCAGAGACTGGGATTCCTCCCAAGGAACCCACCTCTGACAGGGAGGAAACACACGCTCTGCTCTTGATAGAGGAATAGACTCCACAACTTCGTTAAAGTTGTAAAGTGGGTATGCTTTATTCAGCTGAAGA
>NW_026901668.1:1930000-1962500 GCF_033783945.1 Neopsephotus bourkii
AGCAGGGATCATCTGGAGATGGCTGCTGTTCGATATTAACTGCACACAGTAACTTTTTCTTTATTTATTTTTTTATTCTTTAGCCAGGTGACAGAAGCAGTCAAAGCATGTTTTCCCCTGCTGAAAGAAATAGAAGCATTTGGGGGTTATTATAAAATTAACTGTATGTGCATGGTATGAACCTCCTTAAGCATCATGTTTAATTTGGTTTTTGGCCACAGTCTAAGTAAAGCATGCTAATAAGGTATTCACTGAAAGAAGTTATCAGACCCATGAACATCTACAACATACACTTTTTTCATAAAAAATAAAAAAAAAACCCAAATGAATGGGTTTTCATCCCGAGGGAAGGAGGGGAGTAGATGAATTCAAACAGGATACTGTTATAAAAACTGTGGTGCATGGGCATAAATATTTCTTGGGGAAAAAAAAATATCAAAAGAATTCTTGCAGCTTTTAAAACTTTTTGCCAGGCAAGAGGGGGCATAAACAAATATAGCTGCTTCCTAGTACCTCCAGCAATGCTGCTTGAGACACGTGATGAAGGCATGAGATAATTTCAGTGTCAATTTGAGAGGGATTTGTTAGTTGCTTTGAGCCACCTGTATGTTCTCTGGAATCCATGTTGCTAGCTGAAATCTAAGTCTGTAACAACTGCCTGGTTAATTTATAATTCTGTATTAATAATTGTACTGGACACAAAACATGAGCCCTGAGTAGGACCGATCTGTCAAAGGAAACTTCTCCAGCTCCCAATGCAAAGCCTGCGCAAAACATAATTTGACCAAGCTTTGTTCCAGAAGATGTCTACTCTTGGCCAGTTCACCAAAACCTACTTTTCCCAAGTGTATCTCAAAGAAACATGTATATATATTTTTTTATTATTATTTTTTTTGTACTACATCCTAGATTTGTGCTGTTCTGTCATATTTACATCCATAAAAACAAGAAGAGAGATTTGCACTATGCAAGAATTGGTCTTCCACAAAACATGCCATGCAATGCATGAATTGACCATCACTGTTAAACCAAGATATATTAAAAAATTCTAGAGAAATCACATAAATGGTTGAACATATTTTAAAGCATGACATGCTCATCATGAGTGCTCTTATAATTTGGTTCTAGGTGTCCAGATATGATTAATTTCAATTTTATTTATTTAAGGAATTTGTGTCAAGTGCCAAATGGTTACCACTAGAATAATAATGTCATCTGAGTACTGTTAGTACTTTAGAATTTTAGCTGACACTTTAAAGGTGTAGTTTATTTTTAATAATAAAAAACAATAGTCACTTTTCTATTTCACTGAACTTTTGAGAATAGGAGCAATATGTTTATAATAGAGATAGGAAAAGCTTAATCTGCACTTACCTCTGGTTCAGACAGCCAGCAGTGACAATCCTGCTTTCCTTGTCAAGTTTCAAGAACTCACAATCCTTAATTTAAACACTTGAGAAATCTATGGAGCCTGTCAGTCTAGTTAATGAAGCCTCCTCCTTCCCCTTTTTTAAACAAAATCTGACTTTCTTTAAAGACCACTTAAGGCATATCTCTGATTATACAAACAGGTTCTGTCCTAGAAGAGGCAATAATCCAATAATACCTCCTTAGACTTGTTTCCCTCACCACCTTCAACAGTTCACTAAAGGACTACAGCTTCTTTAAAGGTAACTAGTCTAAAATAAACAACAGATGTATGCCATTTTCAATACAAAGAGTATGCAATGCTCAATACAAATCACTGCTTTGGTTAGAGGGTCTTCTTGATCCTAGGTCATTTACAAGGTTATGTACATGAATTAGTAATCCCTTAAGATTCTCTAATATATCTATCAAAATATACCCATTTTTCAGATATTTACATAAATAATGTAAATATTACATAAATTATGTAAATATTTCAGATATTTACATAAAACTGCTTGCTTAGCATCACACAGTATGTATGAAAGCACATATATATGATAACAATACAAGAAGAGATGCTGCACATTCAATTGTTAAGAAAATTAGACCACATAATTAGGCAGATTTTAGCGTCTGAACCTTGGTTCTCTAGACTAGTTAAAGCAATTTATGTGAGAAAATCAGATGTTGAAATAAGACTGATACCTCACTGTGCTAAGTGCTGTGAATTATGTATTGACATCTCTTTCTCAATGAATTTACAATCCCCCCTGGGACAAAACATAGTAAATGATTTTACACACAGTATGAGAATATATGGAATGTTTTTTCTCTTTCTGTTTTGCATTACAATCATAGAAGTCTGGAAGGAAAAGCACATTTGTGTAGCAGAAACATGAAGTCACATATCTAGGTTTGTATAAGTTATTTAAACATGCAAAGTTAGGAAATATTAATGGTCAGATTGGCTACCCATGGGCAACCGTCAATTCTGATAATAATTCCTATAGTTGTCACAATTGAAGAGAATTTTGAGATTAAAAACTTACATCAATGTTAATTAACATAATGTGAACTATAATGACATAGTCATCTATATGCACTATGAAAAGGCAACATGAAATATAGTAGATAGGAAAAGATCTATGGTCCTTGATTATTGAGACTAGCAACGCACGTGGCAATAACATTATGACCAAACAAGGGTGAAATTGGAGGCAGTTAGGAGCAAAGATTTTGAGAATAAGTTTAAATCAGCATAAAAGCGGTGAAGCTACAGGATTCTACAGTCAGAACTAGGGATCAGAAGAGCTACACTAACCAGAGGTATTTTAAGCATGTTATGGGAATGGGAAGCTGGCTGGCTTCAGGAAGGTCAGAGAAGATTACTATAAATATTGAGTAAAGGCAGCAGAAGTGGGGTGTGAATGTGGAATCCCTTTAGTGAAACTATGCATGAGTCAGGGCTCTTGGTACTACAAGAAGACAAATTGGTGGCAACACAGGATTGCTACCAGACTGAGTGAAAAGGTGGAAGGCAGAGTCAGAAAATGGTGGCTCAATTAGGTATGATTGTCTACTATGATCACACTTTGTAAGGAAGCAGGAAAACAAGTAATTTCAACTACCTGAATTTTGAAATGATAAGGCTTCCAAAAGATCACGTCAGGATGAAAGGCAAATACCAGATGACACTGGATCAGTAATGTAAATGTGGTAACATCTCTTATGTGAAGATCAGCTGAAAGGTTGTTGTCTGGTTTTAGGAGGTATCTGGAAATTCTCATTAAAATGCCATTCATGAAAGGGCTTTGACTTACCACTTCTTTTCTAAGTGTATGATAAAGACTCCAATCTAATACCATAAGGGAGAGTAAATATTGTATTTTTAATGTATAGGGCTATCAATATAGTCTTACCTCAGATCCTTTTACTGAAGCTTTGAAAATTTGGCTTCTGAGTGAATTGTATGGATAAAGCTGTGGAAATCTTTCATCTAGATGTGTAGCCTGATGTCTGTTTTAACTTTCAGAGGGTTTATCCTGAAAGATTTACAGTGCGGTAAATGTTGTTGATAGGGATTTTCTGTTTGTGTACTGCACATATGAAGCCAACCTCTTTAGAATTTATTTGAAATTATTGTATTTTAGTACCCAATATGAAATGTTTGAACATTGAAATTAGGCCAATTTCAATCTTACTGAAATTTATCATTATCTTGCCTCCTGGAAACGAGAGTAATTCCAGCTGTGGACTGGAGACAGTTGCAGGCTTTCCAGTGAAAAAAATGTTTGCCCAATATAAAGCAAGAGCCATACCTGTAAGCCAGTAGGTGTTTTTGTGGTACCAAGGTCACAGCTTAAAAGTGGCTATGGATTTCCAGCTTGGACTGAAATGGAAAGAAAGCTGTCACTCACCAGAAACCTTACTTTTTATCCAGCCCATAGGAATGACAGTTTTGGGAGCATGTCTATTTCTTCAATCTCACTTATGTTATCACTGTTTTTTAGCACTCCGTTAGTTTCTGGAGCACACAAATGTTTTTCCCACTTGCTTGATATGCACCAATCTGTTAGCATTTGTCCATCACTTTTTAACTCTTTCTCTTCCAGATGCATTAGATAGTGGAAAAGGTACAAATAAAATTGATCCTTGGAGGAATTCACTATTAGACACATCTGAAGATGGAGGTTTGGATGTACCTCTCAACAAGACTTGAAACTGTTAAAGTGATTTACCTTCATGCAAACTAGTCTTATGATGTTCCTGGGTCGATTACTGCAGACATAACCGGGAGGCTGAGGATAAGTCTGCTCTCCTCCCAGAAACAGCAGCTCACTGGCCATCAGACTCACAAATGCCATTTCTCTTTCTACAGGCTGGCCTGAAATCCAGATTGTGTTGGCCTAGTGCATTGATCCCATTTTTCTCTCTGGCTAGACTCTTTTTGAGCATACTCCAAAATGAAAGGTTTGAAGCTGATTGGTAGCTAATGTGATGCAGTTTCTTCCTTGAAGAAGGAAAGTGACCTGCCCTGAAAGCGCAATTAGTTAATTTTGCCAGGAGGAATGTAGTTGCTCAGGATAAGCAGTGCCACAACTCAGAGCCAGAGGTCAGGATGGAACAACATTTAAGTTCCCACTGCTTCTGGAGATGTAAACCTGATTTCTTTAATGAAGGCCAAGGTGTTTGTTGATCAGCTAGCAGAGACTAAATCTCCCTGATACGTGAATGTAGGTAGTCCTTGACAGAGACTCACCTCATCTCCTGGAACGATGCAGATTGCCCTGTGTTTGCATGTAATACATGATTAGTGACACTCAAGCCAGGCCCAGGAAGAAAGCATGTCACCACACATCATTCTTGATACTAGCAGATAAAGGAGGGACTGAAACCATGTATCTACACATCACACATGGGTACACAGTTCTGTGTCTAACCATGATAGCTGAATCAGGCACATATAGGTCCGCTGAGCCAAATTTACTGGCTTACAGGCAGTGTGCTTCTGCCGAAGTCAGTGGTGTGAGAGGTACAAGTCAATACAGAGCTTGGCTTACTGTGTTTCACATACATATTTAAAGCAGCGTGGCTTTGCATGGTACTTTCTAGCTTTATTACATGAATACATATGTTCCTGCTGATGTAATTCTCTTGAAAGGTATAAATAATGGATATTCTTCATAAGCAGCTGACCCCCTGGAAAGACTGTAATCAGAGAGAGGGAGTTTGAGCTACCTTGCACAATTCAGCTCGCACCTGCACTCAAAGTCACTGGATAAAAGTCAGTTAGAGGAATGCCTGTAATGTGTCATTGCCTGCTGCCTCCAGTGTCACTCTGGTCACTAACACCAAGGAGTCTATTAGATGGAAAAGACAGAGGGAGAAAAACCAGTTGAAGTAATGTAGCTTGTTAAACTACTCCCTTTCATGTCTTTAGGGGCACTTTTATTTTATTTTTTTAACCAAGGACAATCATTTTGTAACAGAAGGGGCCTTTAGCATCAAAACAGGTGTGACTCCTCTCCCTTTCCAACAGCTAGCTACAGGAATAAAGGAAACAATTCTCAAACGTTACTGGTTCTGAGGCATTTTAATCCTTTGTGATTCAAAGACTGACAAATCAGAGACCAGACAAGCATAATTTCCATTACAGTTCTTATGCTACTTAAGCAGAATATACACTGGTGTATCCAAACAACAAAGCATCTAAGCAGTGTTATAGGCTTGAGAAGTTTCAGCTTCATAAACTGAGAAATGCAAGTGCTCAAATCATTTATGTGCTTTTTGGTGATACACTGGCAACCAAACAAATGCACGCTTAAGCCTGGTTCATCAAGAAAATGGGAGAACCAGCTGTTTGGCATTCCTCACCCAAACAAATTTAATACATTTCTTTTCAGAGCAAATACAGTCTGATATTATATACACACACGTTGACATAAAGTCTGACTTTTTTTCTTAAGAATTAGTATTAACAGCATATTACTCTGGATTTGTACCTTTGTAAATGAGATGAAACTCCAGCCCACTGTATATGGTATAATTCTGACCCCCATCCCTAGCTAGCTATAGTATAAACATATCCCTCTTCTTTCATACAGCCACCTGCCATTTTTGCTTTATTGCTGCCAGAAGGTTTAAAGGCATGCTTTTAAATACCTTGAAAGTTTCCTGTTGATAAGAAAAGGTGGTTTTAGCACTTTTAAGTAAACAGTAACACACAAACATCACAAATCATGCAATTTGATAGAATCTACATTAGCTACATGAAGCATGAGGGACACTACTGTGGGGGGGAAGCGGGAATAAAAGCTAGTCTTCTGACAAGAAGACCTAGCAAAAATTAGTTGCGAGATGTAATATCATGTAATATGTCAAGTAAAGAAGCTGGATATCTGCTGCTGTATATTGAAACAATCAAGTCAGAATTTGAAACAGTCTTTGAATGTCTTTTGTCTGGGTAACCATCATTAGGCAGTTCTGCAGGTGGGACAGATGGTTCTGCAGCAGATAGCTAACACTCCTGAGCATTTTAGTCTACTGAAATCCACAACTTGAAGGGGGAAAATACCTGTTGATGTCCAGGAGAAGAATTGCAGCACAATAAGACAAATAAGCACTTCTTAAAAATCACCATAACACAGGTGCTCAAAATATAATTTCTGGAATACTGCTGCTATTCCTAGACAGCTAAAAAATTATTGATGTTATGTTTAAACTCTATCATACAAAACAAGTCCATTCAACAGGCAGCAAATTAAACCACAGGTGACCCAAGGAGAGAATATTTATTATAAATCATGAGTACAGAACATGGACTCAGACTCTAAATGTGACCTTCTGGTTTGGCACCTACAAATACATATCCTCTGTCAGGAATCACAATCTCTGGGACATTAACAGAGCACCAGATGCATGTTCTACATAAAGCCTAAGCTGACAAGTAGTAGATTTATAACCTTTGTGTTTGGAATATTTCTTAAAAGTGTACAATCAACAAGTAAGATAATCTCTTGGGGGAAAAGGTGACTGGAGTGGTCACACCATAGAGAATATTCATAGCAATGGACTCAAGACCCATTTAGTCTCCCTCTCCATGTGAGAGTTTTCCCTGAGGAGCTTCCCATTTTTAATGATGTCTTCCAGTATTTGTGATTTGACATATCTAATCTCCGAAATATTAGTCTCATCACTACTATTTGAGTTGAAGTATTTTTGTTGACTAACTGAATAAAGCAGGATAGTTACTGCTTCTGAATTAGATGACTGAAATATATAACCTGAGAATGAATACTAAGCTTCTATACTGTGTCAAGACTCTTGTGCCCTTACTTTACCCAAGGGAAATCACATTCCTCGAAGTTTCACTGGGAGTGGAAAAGACCTCTTCTGAAGTAATAGCTGTAGTAAAGGGTATCACACTCACAGAAAGTTATAGACAGATTGGAGTCAATCAGCACAAATAAGAGGAAGAATTTGGTCCTGTCTTGCCTGTTGTTGAATCTGTATCAGCTGTGACTGTTGCCAAAAGAGAGTCTCATGTCTGTTCACTTGCTCCTCCTGTTTCGTTCGCATCTGATCCAGTGCATAGAAGTCTATGAGTGAGGTAGATTACCAGCTTGATGGAAAGCTAGCCCATCAAATTATCGGATCATAAAGGTACCTGATTCACTGATCCAGCCCTAAAGGAAAAGATGGGAACACAGCAGTGTGAAAAGGGAAGAGAAGCACTGGCTTCCTCAGCAGCAGCCTTCAGCTGTGCCAAATAAAATTTAGTGTTAATCTGTGCTCTGAGGCTGTAGATCTGTAGGCACCAGAGCCATCCAAACAGCCTGCTGTCCCCTCCACCATCCCTGATTCACAGTCCTTTCCTACTCAGGGCTGTGTGATGCATCCACTCTGTTGCACTGATTTTGATCTTTACTAGAGTCTGTCATTAGCCATTTTAACTTAATAGCACAGTGAAAAGCTATCAGGCTGGTTTTGCTAGGCTTGTTTTCTGGTGTGTGCTTTTTAAGCATGCCAGAGATCATACGGGCATGTGTGCTGATACATGGTGAGGGAAGATTTTGAGATGGGGTATTGAGGAAGAAAGGGAAATGGAACTTTTAGCAACACTGAACAGTTAGAGACTGTGGCTTGTAAGAGAAGCCTGGGTTTGGGCAGCTTGAGCAGTTTGGAAATCAGATGTAAAAAGTCTATCTTCAATATATAAAACATCACTACAAAAAGGTAACACTCACTTTCTCCCCAAAGCACAAAAAGGGGTGGGAGGTGGTGGGCATCAGGGAAAAAAATGGTTTAATTTGCTTCAAAGGTGACTTTGAAGAGGGAAAAGGTTTTTAGTTATGAGGTTAGACCAAGCTTAGATAAACACTTGCGGTATGTTCTAGGCAATGTTACTCCATTGTGGTCTAGAGAAATAAGCTAGATATCTCGTATGGTGTTTTCCAATTCTGCATTTGGATTACTCTAACAGTACTGTTTTAACATAGGTTTTAAAGAGAAAACGTTCAGTTTTCAGATATCAAGATAGCATAATTCATAGAAATATATTCAGAACAGCAAAATACAAAGATTGAGCCATCCATCTGTAATTCAAGCAACATTTGCTCATATAACTTATTCATCTGGACAATTTACAAAATTGGCCTGGCTGTAGTCCTATTTGCATGATAACAACAGCTGACAAAAGTTCTGGGAGCAGGAAGGATGGCTCTGTGATGAAGGCCTGGAGCTAAGTTAGGCAGTCAAGAACATTGCTTCTCATGGGGTGAAAATAGACATTTTGCATGAAGAGCAAGTGGATATATCCAATGCAAAGAACCAAAACCTATTCTTACTTATACTCTGGTAGCCTGAAAAAAATTATTTTACTTAAGGACACAGTAGGAAACTGGGAGTCAGAAGATATTAAAATGCCTATGCCATCTCTTCCCACCTTTAACTTTTTTGCTTGTTAGGGATCATATTCAGGACACTAACACCCATCTTAACTTCATGCTTCCCGTGGCCTCCTTGCAACAGGAAGGAGGCTCCTCCTCCATCCCTCCCCTGGTGCAGGGATGGATGTCTCACTGCCCCTGCAGCATTATCCCCAGTGGGACAGGCCCCATGCCTTTGCCTACAGCATCAGAAAACTGAACACAGAAGCAGCAAAACCTTCTCAAAATACCTCTTGTTCTGCCCTGAACACCTATTTCCACTTCATTTTAGTTCACCCCCAGCTTGAGCCCTAGGTGTGCCACTTCTTGTAGGGCCATGTGGTAAAAAGGTGAACTGATCAGAGCTTACAATAGAAATTTTGCGAAACAAAACCAAAAAAATAACTCAACAATGTCCTGTGAACAGTTTTGCCAGTCTCATTTAGGAAAGGGGCCTGCAGCAGGGAAGAAGTGAGTACAGTGAGAGGGCAAAAATTTCTTGTGATGGCTTTCCTACCAAGACAACAGTCTTGGGAAATCATAGCCTCAGCCAGGGGCCCATGCCTAAAATATTAATCAAATAACAACATTAGAATAACAGGAATTGCTCTTTTTTATTTACTTGGAGCTACCTTAAATTTGCACCAGAGTAATTGAGAAAAATTTGGGTTAGGGTGAGACTTTTCAAGCTTGAGATTGAGATATGTCTCCAATGTTGGGGATAGAATATTTATCTTTAACAGGAAAATGTTGGGATTGCAAGTTATGGGTGGTTTGTTTTTTTTTTCATCCCCTGTATCTTAAAACTAAAAAGGAGAAATTTCCAGCTATAAAAGGTATTCGTCAAGAACAGCCATGGGCCAGAACCACAAATGAGCAACTCCAGTGTGAAAACACTTTCAAAGTTCTAAATGAGTTGTCCCTGTGGTAATAAAGAAAGGCTGTTTTACAGCATGACAGTGTGTAAGACAGCATTGTCAGCTATAGTTTATTTAAAGCACAAGGCCTGTAACAGGAAAATAATGACTTTAATAAAATTTACTATTGACTTTGTAGGCTAAAATCTTTCTGTCATCAGGAATACAGAAAAACAACCTGCCTGAAAACCCTTCACTTAAATATATTCCTTTAATATTTCAAAGCAACTTGTGACTTTTTTTTTTTTTAATATACATGCTACTTCAAAAGATACTGTAGTGGGGTGGAAATTAGTATTTTTAATAGAAAGTTGGAATTGCTTACATAAGGGAAAAACTGGTAATGACCTATGACACTGTCTACTGAAAGCAACATTTGAGGAAACTGCAAAAGCAGTTAATGCAATTCCTTGAAAAGCTGTATGAAGCTATGTCACAAATGAATGATTTATAAATTACTGAACGTCCTTCTCATCTAGAGGATATCTTTTAATCATGCGCTGTAGTTTTCTCTGAGTGAACTCCAAAGAGCCTGCTGTAGAGATACACAGAAATCTGTAGCATGTTAACAAGGTTGGGGTCATTTCTAAGAATTGAGAGGGAGCAAAAAATAAAAAATGCTCACATTCGGCATGATTTTGCTTTCCAACCAATATGATTAAATGCACTATAGCTTTCTGGTAGTGTGTGAGAGGTCATGCCTTTTATATGAAAAACTGCAGAATTTTCATTCCTTTAATGTTTTTTTACATAGTTAAAATAAACTGTGGTAAAAAGTTTCCCAGCAACGTATGACAGCTCAATTTAAAGGTGAAACCTTTTAATAAAATCTCATGAAATGAATGCTTTGGTTTATGCACTCTGTTTGTGTTTCCCACTGGAGTGCTTAGCATTGTGAAGTGGTGGTTTCTTTCTTTACTGCTACAGAGCAGAAGGAGAGTATGGAGCTGTACAACTGAAAAGATGTAGCTTAGCCACGGGAAAATTGTTGATGGAGGAATCTTAATTTATTAATTTACAGTGAAAATACTTTCCTCTTGGCTTAAAAAAAAAAAAAAGCTATTGTGCATTAATTTACATTGCAGATAATTAATTAAAAATGAAGAAAAATATTCCACTGAGGCTTTTTAGAAAGGACTCTGGGGTCCAGAAATAGTATTAAGAGGGGAACCAATTAAAGGTTTATCTGAGAATGAATAATTTTGCTAGGACTTTGCCAGTGGAACTGGCTAAAGTCACAGTTGTTGCTTCTTCGCCTTTTTTCACGTACATCCTTCTTATGATTGCTGAGGGACATATCAAGGAAGAAGTAAACTTTCATAAGAAAGAACAGCGCCTGTCTTCCTTAATGTGCTGCATAAGTATCACCTAAAAAAGTGGCAGTGTATTTCATAAACTCCCAAAAGTTTAAACAAGCAGTTCATAGAAAATGTAGTTTGTTTTCATGCTCAGAAATGCAGAGCTCATTCCCTGTTAGAGAGCTGGGAATGCAAAAAGGATGAGGATCAGAGCAAGGCCAAGTCTGACAGAAACAGAAACAACCTCTTACACTGTATGAATTATACTGGCTCAGCCTACCCATACACATTATCCAGCATTGCCAAGAATCAAACAGCCAATATAATATAAATTATTGAGAGGAAGCATCCCAACGAATGAATTCTGTACAGGCCCCAAACCCATAGTCCTGCCAGGATGTTAGTTATAAACACCTGCTATTTTAGCCTTCCATAGTGGTTTAAAAAGCTTTTCTGTAGTATTGACCCTCTGTTTATACGTATGCAGTTGCATGATGTGTTGTCTGGTATCCTTCGTGGGTTTCTGCAGCTATGAACGTGGTTCTTCCTGGCATGTTGTTCTAGCCTTTCATAATTTCATACCAAATCTCATCAAATTTGTCACCCTGATACACAGAACATAGTTGCCCAGAGTTAGGGTCATTTTTGTGTGTGTTGTCCTCATTAGCAGCAGTCACCAAGACTTTTGGGGTTTGCTCTAATATAAACTTAGGAGAGATACTCTAAGAGTATTTTTTTATCTGTCTGCCAGATTTATTTAAATATCAAGGTCACTAAGGATGAATTACTACACCTAAGCAATACAGCTGGGTTCAACCCTGTAAAGAATATGGGAACTATTGTAAAATCTTACTTTTGTATGACCGCTCAAAGACTCAAGGGTAAGAAGAAATGTGCACTACAACTTACAAATATTTAACCAAATCTTTAAATAAGGTGTAAAATACAGTGTAGATTTTCAGGGTGGAACAGAAAGGAAAAAGGAAACTAAAATCTCTAAGATGGACAATTAAAGTGTCCTTCCTTCACGCCCTCTCTCATCCACTTTAATCCTGATCTCATACTATGGCACTAAAGGATATAGCTAAAAGTGACTGAATGCAAAGCATATACTCACACTTGATCTGTTGCAGGAATAGATCTCAAGCCTCATATTTAAATTAGTGTTTCAGTTACTTCTGAAATAAGATGTTGAATCCATTTTTAAAAGACCCACTTTTCAAAGTGTATTAGCCCTCAGAAATTTCTGTCCTCTTTGGTAAGAAGTGCTGAGAATTCATTGCTTGGAGAAAAAATCAGGACTAAAGAATCTCAGTCTAAATTTTGGACTGTGATTTAGATGCCAGTTCTTCAAAGTCTAGCTCTTATATTTTATCTTAACTGCAAGAGAATAGTTTTATTAATTTCCACTGGAGGTTATTTTGTCTTTAATCTTATTTTTCAAGACATGTGTGAGTGGAAAGACTTCAAATCTATAGCTCATCAACTTTAACAATTTTTTTCTTTTTTTTTTTTTTTTTAAGGCAGGATTCATATAATGTAGAACACAGGACATTTATTCATTAAACTCTTCCCTGGGGTCCCAGCAACTCCAGCCTTCTTACTATATACGTGACAGGAGGAGGCAGATCAGGCAAAGCAAGGAAAAAAATCAGCCATTTTCAAGAGGCCCTTATTAGCTTTTAAGCCTTTAAGGGGTGTACCTATCTCATTCTGTAATTGTTCTTTTTGCACTTTTCTGACATTGCTTTGCTGATCAGCAAAGATATTGGCAATTATGAGCTCAACTGCAGGAACCACATTACCTCCAAAATCAAAATATATATCACTTGACAAAGACATGCCATGTAAATAGTGCTATCTAATGTTCAACTAGAAATAAAACTATAAATAAATAAAACTATAAATAAATAAAACTAGAATAGTCTTGAGAGGTGAAACAGGATGCCTAGGCACCTGCTAGTCATACTTTCTAAGCCTGGATAAATATTTAATGACTTTATGTCATAGTATCTACACGTAAGATGTCTGAATTATCTAGGATGCTGGATGGCTTAATTCAAGTACACATATGATCCTTAAATATTTTCTGTTTCGAAGAATCACCTGGTACAAGTAATTAAGGAGCCAATGAGGCAAGTGCTCTGCTGGATATCATACTCGCAAACAAGGAAGAATTGGTAGGGAATGAGGTGATCAGGGGCTGCCTTCACTGTAGAGACTATAAGATGATAGAGCTCAGGAGGGAATGAAGCAAAAAGCAGGATCACAGCCCTGGACTTCAAAAGAGCAGACTGCTTTTTGCAGAGACCTGCTTGGTGGAATCCAATGGTGTGTGGTCCATGAGAGAAGAGAAAGCTAAGAATCTACTAGGAATCTAGTAGATTTTAAAGGATCACTTCTAGCATGCTGAAGAACAGTCCATTTCAAAGTTCAGAAAATCAAGTCAAGCTGTCAGAGGTCTGCATGGGTTAAAAAGGAGCTCCTTCTAAAACTCAAACATGAGGAGGAAGCATAGGGGAGGTAGAAGCAAGGTCAGGAATACAGAGACTGTTCAAGTACACTGTGATGAAATTAGGAAAGCCAAAGCCTGCTTGTAGCTGAATCTGATAAAGGCAACAAGAAGTGCTTCTACAGGTATATTAAAAGTTAAAGGAAAACTAGTGAAAATGTGAGTCCAGTGCTGAACAAGTGAGGAAACTGGTGATGAGGCTTATGGAAAAGGCTGAGTTCCTGTTCCTCCGTCTTTAGCAATAAGACATGGCTTCAGGAATCACAGGCCCCTGAGATGCTTGCGAAAGTCTAAAGGAATCATGATTTACCCTCAGGGAAGAGGGACCTGGTTAAGCTGTAGTTGAAAAATCTAGGCATACACAACCCTATGGTGCCTGGTGGGATGCACCCGTAAGAGCTGTGTGAGCTGGCAAATGTCATGGTAAGGCCACACTTGATTCTCTGAAATACCATAGTGACTGTGAGAGGTTTCTGAGGACTGGATGACTGCAAAACCCTTGTCTTCATGAAGGGATAGAGGGAGGATTTGAGGAACTACAGGCCTATTAGGCTCATCCTGATACCTGGGAATACGATGAAGCAACTAACCCTTGAAGCTATTTCCAGACATAGGACAAAAAATTGACTACAAGTAGTCAGTAAAGATTCATGAAGAGGAAATCATGCTTAATCAAAATGATAGGCTCCTATGACAACAATTAACTCAGTGGGTAAAGGGAGACAAGTAGATAGTGTTTATCTTGACTTTTGCAAGGCTTTCAATACTCTCTCCCAAAACTTCCTCATAGAAAAGCTGACAAATTATGAGCTAGATAAATGGACTGTGAGGTGAACTGAAAACTGGAAAAAATGGCCAAGTTCAAAGGGTAATGATCAGCAGCTTAAAATCCATCTGGAAGCCATTCATTTGGGAGATACCACAAGTGTCAACATTGGTGCAAACACTGTTTAACATTTTAATTACTGATCTGGATGATGGAACAGAATGCACATGTCAACAAATTTACAGGTGATCTTAAACTGTGAGGAGCAGCTGGATGTGCTGCCATCCAGAGGAATCATGACAAGTGGGAGAAGTGTGCCAGCAGTGATTCATGAAGTTCAACAAATGGAAATACTATGTTCTGTGAGAAATTCACCCAGTGAGGAATAACTCTCTGCTCCAGTACACACTGGGGACCTATTCACTGGAAAACAGCTTTGCAGAAAAGGACCTGGGAGTTCTGGTGGACTGCAAGTTCAACATGAGCCAATAGTATGCCATGGAGGCAAAGAAATCTAACAGCATCTTGAGTTGATTTGAAGATCATTTCTACCATGTCAAAGGAGGTGATGTTTCCCTTCAGTTCAGGAATGATAAGGGCACATCTGGAGTGTTGGGTTCGGTTTTGGGCTCACCAGTAAGACAGCAACAAGTGGGTTCTGGCATGAGAATGCAAAGATGATTAAGGGACTGAAGCATCTGTCGTATAAGGACAGGCTAAGATGTGGGACTGTTCAGCCTGGAGAAGTGAAAGCTTATGGGTGTTCTGATCAATGTGTATAAATACCTCATGAGAAGGTGTAAAGCAGACAGAGCCAGTCTCTTCTCAGTGGTGCCCAGTGACAAGAAAAGATACACAAAGTGAGCACAAACTGAGTATACAGTCAAAATTAAGAAAAATCTTTTCCTATGACAGAAGCTGAACCTTGGAACAGGTTGTCCAGAGTGGCTGTGGACTCTGCAGTCTTAGAGACGTTTAAAACCTGACTGGACATGGACGTGGGCAACCTGTTGTAGCTGACTCTCTTTTAAACAGGAAGGACCATGACAAATGGATCTTTAGACAAATCCTAAAGGTTCTCTCCAAACTCAACTCTTCTGTGATTTTCTGATTATTACATGTAAAATCTCTGTAGTCAGAAATCACATCATACACAGATAAAACGGAGTGATAAAGCAGGTTGCAGAGGGCCAGTTTCCTTTCAGTAAAACCCAGGAATACTTTCTTTTTATCTTCATTTCTCTCTTCTTCTCAGTTCTTTAGTAGATAAAAGGAATAGGTTTCTGGTTTGCAGTGATTACTGAGCCCCACATCTTTCAAAACATCGCACATTTGAATATTTACCTTCCATACTGTTATTCAATTTGAATAGAAGTTGATCCTACTCCTGAAGTGATTGGTGGGAACCAAGACAATGACTTCAGCCAAAGCTTGCTTGAGATGTTGAGTTGTATGCTGTTTACCATGATGGGGTGTGAGGGATATTTAAAGGCCTAACAGTAAAACTTCTTCACAGACATTGAACTGTTGGAATGACACCACGTACAAAAGCTTCCTTTCTGAGTCAGTATAAACACTGACTCTGATACAGTTCAAGCTGTAGCTGTACCTTCCTTTATACTGCGTATACCCGTACGTGGAGGGAACTCAAATTAGCATATAGAGATGCCCCATGAGCAAACAACTTTGCAGCCTCAAGTAACTGTTTGGTTATATTTGAGTCGTCTGCAGAAAACCCACGGACTCTAGAAGAAAGTTGTTTTCAGCTAAATCCTTCCTGTATAGATCGGAACAAAATTTTTATTCTTCAGTAGGTGTTCTGCCTTTTTATTTCTCTGAATCTCTTTTGCAATTGAATAATAAAACAAGCAATGTTGATTCCCTTGTGTTTTGCAGTCTCATTGACCAAACTGTAATGCATTCCTTTTTTTCCCAAAACCATTTAAGAGGCAGGTAATTTGAACAATTCTAGCATCTTCCTTGCTTTTGTATTCGCATGGTATAAACTGAAATTATGCACAAGATTTATCAAAGCTGAGCTCTGCTGCTAAGAAGTGTGTAACTCAGATATAGAATGAGCCATTTAAAGAAGTTATTGATGCCAACATTAAATTTACAATTATTCATAAAAGAAAACCATTTGAAGAATTCCCCGTGCTGCAAGTACACAAAATACTTTGCTACGCATAAGAAATTACATTTATTAATAGCCTTTTTTGCCAGAATCTCATTTCACCAAAGGAAACTTCATCCTCCAATGGGAATAAGAATCACATGAACGTCACAGATGCTACAAGATTATTCACCATAACAAAAAAAAGGACATTCAGCTATCTCATAACAATAATGTTTCAAAGTAAGCTGTCTAAAATGTAAGACCTAGGAAAACTTAAAAGTAAGAATTCGTAATTTATGAATATCACTAATACACCTTTCCCCACCTCCCCAGGTTCATACATATTGCTACAAATGCTTCATGCAGATCTTGTTCTTGTAATTTTTAAATTATGTTACATAAGATACATTTTTTTTTATTATTGATGGTGTTTCACTTATTCCCTTTTCTGTAGAGATTTTGCATCTAGGGCCTTAGTTTTCTAGCCAGCTGGGCTACATCCTTCAGAATCTTTTTTAGAAACGCCATGATTATCATAGCAATTGAGCATCTCGCATTGGATTGGCTTTGGTAGGGTACGTAGTTGATCAGTAGTTCGAAAATCAGAACAATCTGAAGCTAGCAAAGCAAAGATTAAGGGCTGTAGAAGGTTTGTTTGCATAACCTGTTATTTAGGAAAACAGTGTTTTAAAAATATAAATACCTCGGCTATAAAATAGGTTCTTTTTCTTTTAGTAAGGATGTTTTTGCATAGAAGTTTTGCTACGCACATGAAAATTCAGCTATTTAAGGCTAGAGATATGTAGATTTCTATGTGTTTGTCAAAGTCTTTTAAGAAACAAGTTCATCTTCACAGTTTCTTCTTTGAAGTATTCCTTCCCTAATCAATTTGTACCCTTCAGATGTAACTAACTTCTACTTTCCTTTGCTGACCTAAAGTGTGTTCAGACACCTTCTATCCAAGTCAGGTTTTCCCTGACTTGTATTTATACTGGTATTCATAGTGCAATAGTAGAACTGTTAGGCTATGGGTCAATTCTCTGTTTTCACATTAAACATATATTTTCTTTCTTCTTGCACTGGTATGGCCATAACAACTCATTGTCAACCTATTCCAGGATTCAGCCAGACTGTTTAGAGGGAGGTCAAAGACTTATTTTGCCAGGGATGCCCAATTTATTTACTGTCTAATGCAAAACAAGGATGCATCTTTTTACTCTAACATTGGTTTTACACACTAGGCAGGCTGTTCTAAAACCTCAAATCAAAGGACTCACATGGGCTAGTGAAGATAAATATGGAAGAGCAGGCATATGAGTATGTCTTCTCACAGCAGACAAATGAAATGAACAAACTTGGTTCCCTTCTCCTTCTTCTTCCTTCTCTTTCTGAAAATTAAAATCTGGACCTGTGAATTGTTTTCCAATTAAAGTTTCAATGATTTTGGCATGTTCTAACAAAAGCATTGCATCAAAAATGCCTTATACATAATTGGTTCAACCAACAGATGTCACATTATGGCTTAAGCCCTCCTGAGCACTACGGATCAGAAAGTGGCATTTTTAATAAAAGAGCTTTTTCTTCAGTAAATCCCAGACATGACCAGTAGATAGATTAATGTTTGTGTGCATCCAAGTTGCCCGCAGATGGTAGAATAATCTTGGAATGGTTTTCTTGGACAATAACTTGTGATTTTCTTCATAAAACATCTTTCTAAAAGCCATTAAGATCTGTCAGATTAAAATAAAATCTTCAATGCCTTGAGGAGCCAGAAAAAGCAAAAATTATACAATTCATTCTGTTTATATAAGGCAAGCTCAACTCTAACTTCATTTTCAAAATATAACCAGTAGCTAATTTTACAGTAACCTCTCTCATAGGCACTTACTGAAATACCTTTGCTTAATAAGCATAATATTTCCAAGATTTTTTTTGTCTTTTTAACAGTTTTGGTTGTCTTACAACACTTTCATATCAATCTTGATCCAAACTCAAAATTCGATAACTAATCCATTATCTCCAAGGACAAGTTTGTTCCTTCAATGTCATAATTTTGAGAAATTCCATTCAAGTTTAGGAAGCACAAGAAGGTACCCTGCTTCTCATTGCTTTGCATAGATATTTAACCTCTTGCATAGAGTTATTCATCTAGGGATTTCAAGCCATTTTTTATTTCAGTTATTTCTACACAGATGCACTACATGCCAATTCAACCTTGTTCTGTTTTCATCCATGTGATATGATTTATCATGCAGTAAGTGTGTTCACATAGTGGAGTAATTTTTATAGCACTAACAACATTGCTATATTAAACTCAGCTGAGAGCTAGAGAAGGAAAAAAATCTCTATGGTTGTTATGCTTGCCAGCAATGTCAATTGCCAATGAATTAATTCTAAAAACTAAATTAACTTACATAAAACACATCTCTCCTTCCTTTTTCTTTTTTCTTTTTTTTTTTTTTTTTGATTTTTTTTAAGGGGCGGGTTTTTTGTGATCAGCATTAAGTTATTTGTTATAATCTGTAGTCAGATGTCACTAGCAGCATAGCAATGTCAGGGAGAGCTATGCTTCCAGTAAATTTTCCAAGGAAATTGGTAACTTTCACAGATCTCTTCTGGTTGCCTTTAGCAGGATTACATGCTACTATTGTCAGAATCTGTCAGAGACTCTGATGTCTACCCACAGATAGAATTTGAGCTAGTAGAGGATTTTTGCATGTCACATATATATATAAGGCATGTTGTCTTATTTTCAAGTGTATATATTAGACTATATACACAGCAAAAAGAGTTCAAGAAGATAGAAAAATTTTCTAATATAAGTTCAAAAAGCAACATATAAGGAATAATGGTAGGTCTCTGAGGTATGGCCCAAAATACTCAGAGGACCAGAACTCAAGCAGGAGAAATTTTAGTGATCCAGAGGCTTCTATCACAAAGGCAGATGTTACATTAAGAGAAGAGTCTTCAGTGAGCTTCAACGTATCTAAGACTCCCAGGAAATTAAAACTCGCCAACCCCCATTCAAGATGACCACATGGAGGGACAGGGGGATGAAGATCAGAACAACCAGTTGTGTGGTGTTTATACCTTCACTTGGCATGTGAGAGTGTCCAAGACCATCCTCTCACCTTGGTCCTCCCCACCTTTAGTTCATCTAACTAGGAGGACATTTTCCCTTCTGGGATGGGTTTTACTTCCTTTCAAAATTCCATGAAATAGATGAAAAAATCTTCCCTTCAAAAGTTCAGGCAAAACCAATGCCTTTAAATAAAAAGTAATTTCAGCTTCAGTGAACAGTGCTGTTTGGGTGTTGGTTTTTGCTTTTTTTTTTTTTTCCAGAAGGAGAATCATTGAGTTGAAAAATTAACAACGAACTCTAGATTATACCATTGTAAATTCCAACCCAGTCGTGTAGGGCTTGAAAGCTAATTGCTCATAAAGCTGAACACCTCTTTACATATGCAACTGCAATTTCCTTCACTAAACTTTGACACATGGGGCTTAGAACTGAAGATAGCCTCTAAAATCTTAGACCCTTCATTCTACATTCAGATTTCTTTTAAAGTCCACAGCAGAGAGTTATTACATTCTTAGAGCTGACAGGAAAGACTAAGCCAAATTCTCCTCCTTCTCTTGATTTACAGAAGTATAATTAATTCTCAAGTCAACTGAGCTAAAAATGGTGTAAACAAGAGGAAGAACCAGGCCCCAAGCAACAGAAGTACTGCAGGAGCAGTCATCACTTTTAAAACATGGCAATATTTCAGAAAAACATTGCAGATGCTTTGGCTCAGTCCTTCATCCAAGATGAGCTTTGCTTTCTGCCGCTATACTTTGCTTATTTCTACCAAGTCTCCTTAGGCATTCATGCTAATACCTTGTACTTGATATGAGTGTTTTATAATTAAGCACAGATACATGAAAGACCCCAAACTATATTAAGCTTAAACACATTTTCAAAAAGTTGTAAAATACTCTTGCCAGATTCTATACTCTCAAATGGATTAATCTGAAAAACAACTGGGACTCAATTTAGACCTTCCTGGCAGCAAGCAAGAGAAATGTCAAGCTCAATATTTTACTTTATTGAAGACCCTCTTAGGAGTCCATCAGAATGAACTCTATCTGCCTGGTAGCCAGTTATTAATGGGAGACAATATTTAGTTTATTAATGTGACTTTTATTTTTTTTCTCACTGTTGACTAATAGTAGTAAACGGAGACCTTGATCCAATTTCCCTTTCTCCTTTTCTGCAAAAAAGGCAATGAAACATAGACAAAGTTAACAAGATCTTGCATAATGTCAAATTCAGTGGGTTCCAAGTTATCCAGACATGTAGTTCATTTTTACACTAAAATGTCTGAATTAAAATATATGCACAGAAACTGAACACAGCTTAAGAGACCCTGTCAAGGTTACTTCTGAAACAGCCCTTAGCTTTCAGGGCAACTGTATAGATTAGTAAGTCCCTGTGTTGCACAGAAGAGTTGCTTTCGCTGGTACTTGACAGTATAGGTAAAACATCATATAGTTCTGATCATAAACAGACTGCAGCTCAGTTATTAACAGTGGATCTCAAAAACTAAAAGTGCTAAAGCAAAACATGAAACTTTTTGCTCTGTTTTTTTCTCAATAAATCAGAACGAATTACAGATGCAGGCAGGGATGCTATCTCAAATGTTATGATTCATGTCTTCCAGCATATAACATTTGATTCATACTATTATTTGTGGGGTTTAAGATTGTGTTGCTGGGGAGTGAGAATATTCTGGGGATAAAACAGCTGACTGGGGTAAAACTCATGTGGAATAAATACAGCTCAAAACCACAGTAGAAAGTAAAAAGCCAACAGCAGTAAGATAAGAACTCCTAACTAATACTGTATTGCAGTGAGCCACATATGGAGCTCTTAACTTCCGCTGGTGACTTCAGTGGGGCTCTGGTGTGAATAACTGCTGTTGGTTGAGGTGTAACAGGAAGACAGTGAATGCTGTAGAAAGATCTTTAGACTGATGCTCTGGCCTTCAGCAGTGATGTATTTCACTGATAATGTCTGAATTGCACAAATATCCAGACCATACAGATTAAATTTCCAGCATCTTGTTGCAGCAAACACTCCATACGAAAGGTTTAGCTGGGATTTGTTTTACGTTTCACTACAGTTAAAATGAGGAAGGGTATTGGTCCTGGGGGAAAATCTCCAAAACATGACTGCTTGCAGTAGTAAATTGGAACACAGTCTCCAGTAGTGTGAGCAAGAAGAGACCAAACATACAGAGGCAGTGATGCGCATGTCAGCATCTGTGGAAAAGTAAATCATCTACCCAAAGGTTTTGGATTTTACAATGATCTCAAGAAACAGGGAACTCATCTCAATGAGATTAGAAGAGATAGTATGCATATATTCAAGTGAAGCAGAAATAACCACTGACCAAGGACTTTAGAAGAAGAGACGTTACTATACAAAAAACCTCATGAGAGCAGAGCAGTTGGTCATGGTGGATATTAAATATTATCTTACCATATAAAGATACTTGAAAGATCCTCATTAATATGCAATATGTAGTGATGAGGAAGAGAAAACATTACTTTGAATTGCATTAAAGTGGCCAAGTCTAACTGATTATGCTTGCTTCCATCATTGGAAAGTCAATAAAAAATAGGGTAAAAATAGATATAGTAAAAAATATAGCAAAAAAAATCAGTAAAAAGTAGAGCTGAAATTCAATAAAAAATAGAGCAGTTGCAGTGGTTTACTGATTCATTGATGGGTTAAGAGGATTAAGGAGAATTTATGAGTTTTGCCTCAAAACAAGGCTACAACAATGGACTGTACAACATAAACATCTACATACAAGTCATATCAATTAAGCATTGAAAAAAACTTCGGAAAGGTTATTCAGTGCCTGCCCTCCCGTTCAAGAATTGGTGTGCCCATTTAAATAAGTGTATTATACCCAAATGACAAGCGTGATCCTTACTGAATTTTTGTTAATATTAGAGGGGATACAAATTTAACAACCAGGGTCTAGACTTTGAAAGTGTTCGGCAAAAGAAAACAGGGTCTACTTTTAGTGGCAATGTGGAATTCCTTTTTCCAACAATATTTTTAAGATTTATTCCTTGCTCTGTTTTGTGGGGGCTGCTATAGGACATGTGTTACTTAAAATGGCTACTTTCCTTATTACATATTGGTAGCTCTAATAAAATTGTGTTTATCCACAGATATATAAAACAAACAGCATTTTTCTGGTATTTATATATAGTATTTACAAAAAAGGTTCTTAGTGTGGAAGTCAATCCAACCTAATCACAGATTTTCTGTCACATTTACCTTAGTACCAGGACTCGTATCCATCTAGGAAATTATTTCTTGTAGAGGTACAGGGTCAAATTCTACTGTCAGTTACACCACTATGCACTTGGGGTGACTCCAAATTAAGTAAAAATCAACAGAGGTAGCTTAAGATGTGCTGGTGTAAATCAGAAAAGGATTCTGATCTTTTGATAATTATTCAAGAGTAAACAGCACTTAGTTGCATCACAGGAGAGCACTGGAATGTGAAATATCACAAAATTAAAAATACACTGAAACAGTAAAATTAGGGAACTCAGTATAAAATACCCCTTCTTTACTGTTCCATCCATTGTCATTTCTTGCAGAATACTCAGGCCATTGATCTGCACCTCGGACACCCACAGGATGTTGGTTTATTATGTTTGGTATCTTGTAACTGCCAGTGCATTATGAGATAAGAGTTTGTAGCAACACATGGCAATAGGGGATCTGTACGCCCATACTTCATTACTTCTTGACCTTTCAGATGATACCCAATTGAAAAAGGATCAGTTCTTACATCTGGCAAAAGCCTAATTTACTAATATGCTGTCCTCCTGAGTCACTGTTATAATACGTCTGCTGAACTCCTTATATACCTTGACCCCTGTTACTTCATTTTTGCTTAGTTATTTGCTTTTGACATGCATCTATAAGCTGAGGGTTACTTCAGAGGTACCAAATTCAGGGCTGAGGGGTGAATGGACTTTACATTTGAAGTGCCCCCATAAGACCAAACCAATGATGTATCTTAATCCATAAGTCTCAAGGCAGTTATTTACTAAAAATTAATGGTGAAAAAAAGCCCCAAAACCCAACAGCAAAAAATAAACAAAGAAAAGAAACCCACAACAGGACAGGCAAACAAAAACCCCTCATATGCTGCCAAGAAACTGAACTTGGCTCAGAGCTCTGAGCATGTTAATTAGGTCATGGCTTCAGAGTCTTCTTCACATAATGCCTCCAGAAGTTGTTCTGCGTCCCACCTGCCTCACCCACTCTCTGACCCCATACTGTGTTTGTCACCGATATACAAGGTGAACTGGACCAGGAAGGGGGGATGAACATTTGTTTGAAACCTGATTAGAAATGCTTCTTTTCCATTAATATTTTCCTCTGTTATTTTAACTCATCTCCATTTTTGAGACCCAGTTCACCACTGAAGCTACAGAAATGTAGACGCAGAAATGACTGGACAGAGACAAAAATATGGGAGGAAAAACACAGGGTTGTGGCAGTGTCAGTCCATGTTGTCTCAAAGTGACAGTAGCCACAAGATTGTGTTTCATAGAAAACAGATAAAATAAACCCTTTAAAAAAATAAATGTCATGTATCATTTGTTTTTCTTCATTATTAGCCATCTGCTTCTTTTAAAAGTTACTCATTTCAAAGCTTGAAGCTATTACCACCAACTTTCACTTCTGGAATAAATTCTCCCAGCTTTTTGTTACAAGAGAAACTGAGTAGGATCCTCTCTTTGAGTATCTGGAAGACTGAAATACATAGTATAACATAAAAGAAATTATTGCACAGAATTTTTTTATGCATAGAAAGGACTTCAGTGAACATTATAGCTTCATATCTTCCTTTGCTCATTTTTTTCTTTGCACATTTATTTTAAGGGTGGGGTTTGTATATTATGGTATGAGTTCATTTCCGATTTCTAACACTTGGGCATGGCTGACTGTCCCTCGGTCTCCAGCTGGTTTCTCTGTGTGTGTCTGTGTGTGCACATGGAGTCAGATCCTCAGTAAGCAACATTCTCAGACATGATCTCTACCACCAAATTATAAAGGTTTAGAATGCTGGCATTTCTTACAGTGTGATTTAGTCAGTTTTGCCTGAGTAAACTAGGAGAACAAGAACAGATGGTTGGAAATAGCTTCTCAGAGTCAGAGCTCACTTTACCAGTGCTAATCACCAATATATAAATTATTATTAAATTTTTAACCTAGAACTAGTTCTTCCAGAAGAAAGAGAGGGCAAGTCCCTCGTTAGCCTACGTCATGATTCAGAATATTTTTTTATTTTGAGGGTGAAACCAAAAGAATGGAAGGGACAGACGCGTTAGCCCCATGTTAGTGCCAACTATTCTGCCACACATTCTGCAGTTGCATGATCCTTCTAAATGGATATATTCTGTGTAATGTGTTGTTTCAATCAGCAGGCAAGGTGAGCTCCTTGCAAGAGAACATTCTTCTACAGAAGGCACTGTTAACTTTCACACAGTGTCTTTTTCCTGAAATGTTCTCTATACAATTTATTGTAATTTTGTACTTCAAAAATTCTATTATGCCAGTCACTGTCCAAAATGCAAGATGTCTTCCACTTTGTCAGGAACTTCTAAGGCCCTTGCCTTAGAAGCGAGGCCTCTGTACATCTGATCATGCTTAGATTGGTCACACCATGTCCTTCACTACATACTTTGAAAACACCTAGCCTTCTTGCTTGGAAGTACATGACTCAGATAAGAAACAATAACATCAGGTCCATCTGCGCTTTGAAAACAGTTCTGTGGTTAACAAGGTTCACCGGTAAATTCCCTGACATCTCCAAAACCAGATGAGAGAAGTTTGGATTTTCAACAAGAAGAGAGATTTCCCAAAAGTCTACTCAGATAAGGAAGGCATCTTGCCCTCAGTGGTCCCACACTCTAAAGGCTTTAAAAAGAGAGAGAGAGAGAAATTGAGTACATAACATACTAGCCAGTTGTGAAAAATCACCCCTTCAAAAATGGGTAAAGAAAAAGGCAGCTTCTTCAAGACAGATTGAAAATATAGTGGGAACAATTTCTTGTCATCTGCAAAAGCAGGTTGTACTTTCTATGTCTCATTTACACAGATGTTCACCATCCATTTCAGCACCACCTACATTCCATGCAAAGCTGCCATCCTATGGATAAAGCTAAAAAATGACTAAATTAAAATAAAGAACTGTGAATGCAAACTGCAGAAAAAGGGGTGTAGAAATCCCAAGGTATTTAAAATTTTGTGAACAAATTGCACTAGGATTCCTGCATGCCAAAACTTGTAAGTTGGCAGCACAAAAAACTATAGTCCAGGAACAAATGCTGAACATCGCTATCAACTATTCCTCTTTGTTTGGGATCCATGAAAGCAAAGTTAGTAAAAAAGAATGAAAGTGAAGCCCACACAGGAAAGAATATGCTGAACTGGGTCTGTAGGAAAAGAAAGGCTGCCCCATGTATTCTTAGACAAGTGTGGTAGTCTATTATCGTAAGCATTGCCATTTCACAGAAATGGAGACCACACATTTAATTCTTTTCTATAGGTTTTTTAAAAGGTGGCTTCAAGCAACTCTCTAAGGAGTGGAGCTGGTTAATTGTAGCCCTGCTGGATTCCACATACCACAAAGGGCTCAACAAGAGCTAAAGAAAGAGAGTCCAATCAGATCTGGAAAAGATGGTTTCTAATGGAAGTGAATTCTGCAGAGGATGATAATCATTAAAACTGAGGAGTTAATCAAAAATCCTAAAACAAGAAGGGAAATTTGAAGCATCCAGGAAACATTATCCCTCCTCCAACTCAGATCCTCTTCAAAGTAAGTGAAAGGGAAAAAAAAAAAAAGAAAAAAAGCAAAATTAATAAAATGTTTTAAAAATAAACCACAAAATAGTCATTTCTCTGTCACCTCCTCAGCCACAGAAAAGGGGAACTTTCTGATTCCTGAATCAGAATCACAGGACAGGTTATTGCATGGTGATTACTTTGAGACGGTGATTAAAAGAGTAATTTAAAACACTAGGATTACTAAAGGAAAGAGGAAGTTTGAACTGCCTTGGGAAAATTATTCCACATCCTCTACAAAGAAGGAAAATAACCTATCCTTGAATTCCACTCTGGAGGACATAATTAAAGAGGAATGAGAACTCTCTAACAAAGGAAACTGTTTTAATGGGGCAGTACATGAAACACTGTGACATAGAAAGAGAA
Source organism: Neopsephotus bourkii (assembly GCF_033783945.1). NCBI lineage: Eukaryota > Metazoa > Chordata > Aves > Psittaciformes > Psittacidae > Neopsephotus > Neopsephotus bourkii. The sequence goes on from NW_026901668.1 coordinate 1,956,741, forward strand.
AAGCTGGTGTGTATGACCACTGGGGAGGGGGTGGTTTCAGTATCAGCTCCAAAGGCAAGCTGTGGCTCTAGTAAACAAGGCAGTGAGTCCTTCTACAGTAATATCACTGCCCTATATGCCCCTTTAATAAGGAAGTTGAAGGCACTTCTGAGACTAAATGATGAGACTGCAGCTGCTTCTTTGCTGACGCCCTTCTTAGCCACTTGCTTTGCCGAGATGGTTTTAGCACAGCATCATGAGATAAAAGAACGAGCCTGTGCTAAGCTTAAACATGCCAAGTCACTAAAATGTAAAATATTTTTGTCCTTAATTACCAGTACTAATGGCTTCCTGCCTTCTACAGGCCCTATTGCTTTGAACTTTCAACCTTGCCCAGCTGGGCAAAGGCAGTGCAGAAAGCTGTCTGAATTCAATGTTGACCCTGCTTAGAAAAGGAGGTTGGAGTCCTGAGTTGCTCCCTTACCTAAATGACCATGACTTTGACTCTTTGGTTAAGGTCTCTGGAAAGTGAATGCTCTATGGCAGGGAGTTACATTATTGCACTGATTTTAGAGATCTACAATAAGGTAGCAGTCAGACCTCCTTAGTTAAAGGGGTACAGTGAAATTACCATCTTTTAAATGTTGTTCAGAACATACATAGAAGCACTTTGGACATGGTTCAATCATGTATATAGGAAAATATTTTGATTACAAAACCAAAAAGTGCATTTCTCTTACATTTCCCCAGACAGTAACTGAAACAGGAGAAGGCAATTTCTAGTCAGGGTATGAAATAAGACATAATTTAGAAAAAAACATCCTTAAAATTGATGTCTTCTGTCTTAAAGCAGTAGCCTCAATTACCAGAAAAGCCAGTGTTACTAGTTTCAGGGGGTTTTGACGCTGTAAGTGTACCATCTACCTCATAGCTATTTACAACCACCATTTGTCATAGATGACTCTTATACCACTGTTTAAGTTACTAATTTACAGGCTGCAGTCTGAAAACATCAAGTCTTGAGCCACAATAATTGACATAATGGCATCTCATCTTCAATTAACTTTTTTTAAAGCTGCATATCTTATCAACACACCAGCAGTCATTAGCTTTCACCAAAGAATGTAAACTTGCACCCATAGCCTTAATCAGTTCCTTGAAAGCCCAAGTATTGCATGATTGCTTACTGAAAAGACTTGTTCTGTAAAATGCTACACTTTTCAAAAGGTCTTGCAGTCACCCTCACAGTACCTTCTGAAAATCTCTCCCCTGGACTTGATCAAGCAGGTCCACATCCCTTGTGTTGGAGTCCCAACAGCTGAACACAATACTGCAGGTGAGGTCTCTTGAGAGCAGAGGGAGAGAATCACCTTCCTCCACATGCTTCTTCTGATGCAGCCCAGGACACGATCGATTTTCTGGGCTGCATGTCCACAATGCTGGGTCATGTTTAGCTTGTCAACCAGCACCCCTTCTCCGCAGGACTTTTCTCAATCCATTCTCCACCCAGCCTATATTTGTACTTAGAATTGCCCTGACCCATATGCAGGACCTTGCACTTGACCTTGTTGAACTTCATGAGGCTGTCATTGGCCCACCTCTCAAGCATGTCAAGGTCCCTCTGGATGACATCCTTTCCCTCCAGCATGTCAACTGCACCACACAGCTTAGTGTCATCAGTAAACTTGCTGAGGGCACACTCAATCCCAGTGTCCATGATGCCAATAAAGATATTGAATGCGATCGGTCCCAACACTGACTCCTGAGGAACACCACTCATCACTGGTCTCCACTTGGATATTGAGCCATTGATCACAACTCTTTGAGTGTAATCATCCAGTCAATTCCATGTTCACTGAGTGGTCCACCTGTCAAATCCATGCCTCTCCAGTTTAGAGACAATATTGTCATGCAAAACAGTGTCAAATGCTTTACACAAGTCTGGTTAGATGATGTCAGTCACTACCAGATTTGTCAGGCACAATTTACCCTGGTTGTCACTAGTCATCATCTTGTGCTTTAGCACAGTTTCCAGGGAATTCTGCTCCAAGATCTTGCTGGGCACTGAGTTGAGGCTGACCAGCCTGTTCCCCAGATCTTCTTTGCTTCTCTTTTCAAAAATGGGGGTTACATTTCCCAATCAGCAGGAACTTTACCAGACTGCCATGGCTTTTCAAATATGATAAATTATGTCTTGGGAAATACACCTGTCAGTTCCTTCAAGACTCACAGATGTATCTCATCAGGTCCCATGGGCTTATGCACCTTCATGTTCTTTAGATATTCTCGAACCTGATCTTCTACAGCAGGTGGCTCCTCATTCTCTCAGTCCCTGCCTTTGCCTTCGCCTTCTGTGACTTGGGCAATGTGGCTGAAGCTCTCACTGGGGAAGACTGGGATAAAAAAGGCATTGAGTACCTCAGCTTTCTCCATGTCTCAGGTGACCAGGTCTCCCATTTCCTTCCTGAGGGCCCATATTTTTCCTAGTCTTCCTTTTACCCCAATGTACCTAGGGAAGTTTTTCTTGTTGCCCTGAATATCCTTGGCCAGATTGAGTTCTGTTAGGGTTTTAGCTTTCCCAACCTAATCCTTGGCTGCTCTCACTATTTCTCTATATTCTTCACATGCCTTCCCTTCCTTTCCACCCTCTGTAGGCATCCTTTTTATGCTGGAGTATGTCCAGGAGCTCCTTGTTTATCCATGTAGGCTTCCTGGCATTCTTGCCCTAATTTGTCTTTGTTAGGATGCATTGCTCCTGAGCCTTGAGGGGGTGATCCTTGAATATTATTCAGCTTTCTTGGACCTCTTTCCCCTCCAAGGCTTTATCCCATGGTACTCCACCAAACAGATCCCTTGAGAGGCCAGTGTGCTCTGCTGAAATCTGAGGTAGTGAGCTTGTTGAATTGCCCTCCTCACCACCGTAAGGATATCAAAATCCATCATTTCGTGGTCACTGCAGCTAAAGCTGCCCCCCAGCTTCACATTCCCCACCAACCCCACCCTGTTGGTGAGGACAAGGTCCAGCATAGTCCCCCTCATTGTAGGTTCCTCTGTTGCTTGAAGAAGGAAGTTATCATCAACACATTTGAGAAACTTCCTGGATTGCTTTTGCCTTGCTGTGTTGTCTCTGTAAAATATATCAGTGTGGTTGCAGTCCCCCATGAGGACCAGGGCTTGTGAATGTGTGGCCCCTCCTACCTGTCTACAGGAGGCCTCATCTACTTAATCTACTTAGTCTTCCTGGTCAGGCAGCCTGTAGCAGACCTCCAACTGTAATGTCCCGTGTCCTCACCTTAATCACCTCACCTCACCTTTGATCCTGCCTTTCTTCTCTTCCTGTTCAGTTCATGATGCACAGATCAAAGCCTCCATCCCAAAACGGGACTTCATCTTGTCACACACAACCCCACCCTACACCCTACTCCCAGTGTTATGCTCTGCGACAGCACAGCTTCTCAGTTGCCTCTGTGAACCACATGTCCTAGCTCCCATGGAGATCAACAGAGCAAGTGCAAGAGCTGCTGCTTCTAGACTGATGTATGGGGTGTGAGTGATAACTCAGCCATCTCATGTGGTCAGGCTCACACAAGAATCTGCACCAAAGACAAAAGCTACTTCTGTTACCCAGCACTGGAAATAGAAATGGCTTAGGTAGCTCTCTTTACACTTACCCCAGCCTGGAACTCAGTGCCAACCATTTGTAACCATGATATACACAAAGCAGCAGCAAAAGACACAGATTTGTCTCTTCAAGACACTGTAAAATAACTACTGGTTTTTGTCCTTCAACAAGTAAATTGAAATTACAGCACCTTTACCAATATTTGACAGGAAAGATCTCATATACATAGCCTATAAACCTATAAACCCCAGTTACTTATCCAACATCCATATGCATGGATCATTATGTTTATTGTATTTCAAACCCACACTTCGCAGGAGAGTCCATTTTTCAGAAAACATTATACAGAAGTCCTGTATTTAAACTCTGAACTTTAAGCTTGTAGAGGGAGTATCTTCTTACTCAGCATTCAAAAACACAAAGTTCATACAGATCTGCAAGAAAGCACTTTAAAACGGCTTATGGCCTTTTAACCAGCTACATTTTCTTCCTCCACATAGACATTTGCAGAATGAAAATATCATTCACACACCTGCATCAGATCTGAGAGACACAGGTATGAAAGGCACACTCCTGTATTTTATTGCCATTTATACCCACCCACACATACACACTGCAGTACAGTTAATTTTTAAACTATTGTGTGTCTTATAGTACAGCTGTCTAAATAAAACTGGGATGCAAACTATTTTCTTAGCTGGTATTCAAATTCTTCTGTCTTCTCACAGATTTGTCTGCTAAATTCTTCTGCAGTTGAATACTAGCTAACTAATATTTGGCTCATTCTTCCCACATCCAAGCTGCCCACACTCAAAGCATCTGCAGTATTTCCTCCCACCTTCAACTTCTGCTACTGTCTCATGGATTGGTGTTGACACATTACCCAGGTTTCTTCTGACATTTTGCCTTCCCCTCTTGTTTTATCTCTGCACAGGATCCTTCCACAGCACTACCCACATCACTGGGACAATAGCCACTACTATCCTGCTTTTACTGGCAACCCCTTGAGCCTGACTTCAAACTTTGAGAAGGTCACCCCAAACTGATAAGTCTTGTGCACACAAATTGAGACTTGACATAGGATATATATTTTTTAGATGCTTTTTCCCAAAATGTCAATGTTCAGGGAAAAATTAATTGGTTTTAAGTAATTTAAAGAAATAATTAAAACTCACTTAGCAAAGATTATATGCTAAAATATAAGACATTGAGTACCTCTTCCCCTTTAGAATGCTTAAGCTTTAGGCATTTTTGTTTCTCCCTCTATTTCTTTTTTTCTTATTCTATTTTCAGAAAACTGAGAGGGAAGAAAAAGGTGCAATGCTGACAGATAAGGTAGAGGGGGATAATATTCACGTGACTTGAATAATAAAGTTCTAAAAAGGGTATATATTAAACATTGGTAGTTCTTGTTGGCACAAGGACTCAAAGAGCTGCTCTTAAACAAATTCCTTTCTTTATGATTGCACACACCAATCCATTATTCTTCCTAAGTAATATTTACTGTAAGAACTGTACATAACCCCCCTTCCTACAATGATTTAGGAGGGAGGGTGATTCAGGTATATCTTGAACAGATCTAGATTTTGGTTGTGGGATACCATGCTGTATCTTGCTCCCTAAAGCTCCACTAATATTAGCTATGTCAGTCTGAAACAGGCATCCTAACTTACCACATTGTAATTGATTTTTATGTATTTATATAATGAATGCAGCTGACTTTCAAAAGGAGCTTTACACCAGTACAGAAAGAGTTGGAAGGACCTGTGGAAGCATTAGAACATGAAAACATAAGCAAGGTTTGACTATAGGTTTGTTCTCCTTGTGAACCAATATTTTTCCTTTATACCCAAGGACTTTATTGTCTTCCTTGATTCTACCCTGGTTCTGGCTTGTGATATCATTCACGCCCACATGAAAGAGTAGCAGTAGATAGTGGTCCGTACTCTTGACAAGTTCTGGCACTCTCTCAACAGCACCATGGACCTTGGCTTCCAGGAAGCATCATACTCACTTGAGCCATTAACACCCAACTTTGATATGCAAATACACCTGTGTACATGGCATAAAAATAATACCTTTATTTTCACAGAAGATAACAATATATCAGCTATGAGTCTCTAGTTTTCTTCATCATGGCCATATTTTCTCCATCAAAT
>NW_026901668.1:1967500-2012500 GCF_033783945.1 Neopsephotus bourkii
ATGATGAAACTGGCTCTTCCTTCACAAACAGATTCCATCATTCAAATACAATACTATTTTCCTATCAAAAAATCATGGAAGCAAATGCTTTTCACCATTAAAATAGGTTAACCAAAGTGTCTTGTAAATAATGTGGTAGGAATCCATAGGCATATGTTGTAGATGCACTCCATGAAGTTCTGTGCAAAGGCCAGGGGGTGACAATATGTGGTTCTGTTGTACAGAAGTCAGACACAAAAGTGTCCTGAATTCAGCTCCCCAAAACAGCAGGTCCCAAAACTACTGTCGATGTGTGGAGAGGGTGGCACAGGTGGTGCAAGCTGCTTGCAGATCTGTCCAAGCAGAAGCACTTCCAGGTTTCTCCAGAGGTTTCAACACCCTTCTTATGAGAAAGATGTAGAAACTAGGTGTTACCCAATAGGATTTATCGAAGTAATTGTAGTAGGTGTTTTGTGGCCATGCCAGCTCATACTCACATTTCAGAAGTCATAATTCTACCATTATTTCCTGGTTTAAGTGAGGCCTTGGTCTATAACGCATGTTGTCTTTGCTATGAAGAGAAAGGTAAACGGATCCTTTCCTAATATGAAAGATCATGTACTTCACATGCTTAAAGACTTCAGTTATATTTTAGCAATTAATTCTGAAAGACATTTTCTTACTCTGGAAACCAATTTTATGCTGGGTGTTTTCTTTGTGGATAAAATTTGACTTAACATGGAAAAACATTATATAGTTGAAGAAAGGTTTTTATTACACTTATTAGTGTACTTGATTATGATCTTACAAGAATTAGAAACGAGATGGACCTACTAGAACTTGAAGCCAAGTCCAGCTTTTGTATGGGTATGAATCCTACAACATATTCTCCATTTAGTTCAGTGATACCTAACTAACCTTGCTGGGCATGGCACTGCCCCCTTATTTTAACAGCAAAAGAGCACCACATGTTTCTCTATGGATACATTCATCAATCTGGATGAATGCAATAAATCCATTGTGGATGCTTCGCACCCTATCTCCTTCATCAGATCTGAGGAATCCTGGGTGGAAGGTGAGGGAGGGTGAACAACAGGTAATACCACCAGGGTGATTTATCCAGCCTCCAGCTTGCATTTCATTACCACTTCCTATTACTCTCATCAGATCCAGTCAAAGAGCAGGCTGCAGGCTAATAGGCCAAGCACTCATCCTAAGATAGGTCTACTACTTCATCATGTGGCACAGATGACATTCAGCAGTTGAGGGAAAATGGGGCGGACTAAAACCACCAGAGCTGATTGTGGCCAGAAGGCTGAGGGACGTGATTCTGATTCTCCCCCTTTACTCCACTCTGTGGGGGAAAAGAGAGCCCAGCAAGAGTCCTGCTTCCAGCTCTGGAGTCCTCAGCACAGGAAAGACATGGATCTGCTGAAGCAGGTCCAGAGGAGGCCCAAAAAAATGATCAGAGGCCTGGAACACCTCTCGTGTTCTGTGTCCTGGGGCCTTTCAGTACTTAAATGAGGCTTAGAAAGATGGGGATAGAATTTTTAGTAGGGCCTGCAGAGAGAAGATAAGGGGTAATGTTTTTAAAATAAAAGAGGAGAAATTTAGACTAGATATAAGGAAGTTCTTTGTTGTGAAAGTGGTGAGAAACTTGAACAGATTTCTGAAAGAGGTGGTAAATATCACATCCCTGGAAGTATTCAAGGCCAGGTTGGACAGGGCTCATTTTGGTAAGTTCTAGTTGAAGATGTCCCAGCTTATTGCAGGAGGGTTGGACTAGGTGACCTTTGAAGGTGCCTTCCAACCAAAACTACTCTATGATTCCATGATCTAATGGTAGGTGTTCATAGCCTATACTCAGAGCAACTGTGAGGAAGTTGTTGCTGAGGACAGTTTAGAAAGATTGTATTGTCAGGCCACATATGTTGGGAAAGTCTCATCCTCCATCTAAGGTGAAAATTACATGTGCTCTGTCATCTCTCAGAATTACTCAGATAGATCAAGGATTTTTTCTTTAACAGGTTAATTTTGATTACTTCTACTTCTGTGTCCCTACAGCACCCAGGTATTTTTTTTTTCCCCATTGCTAGGACTCTTAACCCCTTCCAGAAGCTGCAAGCTATTCTAGTCTCCCACAGTTATCACTTAGTCAGCTTAAGTGATTTTATAATAGAATATATTAAAATTCTTATCTTTGAGCTGCCCTGATGTATCATCATACAACAGGATCTGTCACTATGTTTGAACAACCTTATTTAATATGTTAGGATGTTATCTACAATGTGTCATATCGCTGTCCCTAGCTGCACCCTAATACATAAGGAAAAGCAGAACGAAGCAAGCACCCAGGCTGCGAATGAGTGGAGGAGCAAGTTCTAAAAAAGACCTGGGAATGTGACAGTGTTAACAAAAGGTGTAAAATATTTTACAGTAGAATAACATTTATACTCTACCAGTTCCTCTCTTTCTTCTCTGTAGGAGGATTTGGTCTACTGAATAGTAGTAATGTTTTTAAAAGTATTTTGAAAAGTAGCATCTAAAAAATTGTATGATAGCCTTTAAAGTAGTTTATGAGTGAGCTATGTAGCAATATTCACTGAAGCACTCAGAACACAAAGTGAAAACCCAGCAAAATTTATCATGCAATTAGACAAAGTTACTTGGTCTGTATTCCTGCTGTTACTTATTTCTCTTTGCTGAAGAGTAAAGCATGCAGTAATGAGTGTCAGCTATAACACTCTCATACAGATGTGTGTGAAACATAAACATGAAATTAATACATCTTAAAATGCTGGGACTTAAAAACAATACCTCATATATTAAATTGGGATAAAACTGACAGACTGAAGCAAAGAAAACAAAAGTGGCACTTGCACTAAATATAGTGTTTGCTAAAGCATTACTGATCTATTCTGCAGGTCAACCCTCTCAAATCAGGACTCTAATATTTGTCAGGGTTGAGGAAAACAGGAGCACCCTGTGTTTGAGATTTCCATGAAATTTCTCTTGGGCTTTGTTTTTAGGTTAGGTACATTCAGGTAATACCATACATAAAATAAAGCATGTTATAATAAGCTCATTTACACGCATTTGCATTAAATTGACACAATTTATGCCCTTTTGTGTGAATGTGAAGGGCTATACAACAAATAAAAATTTTGGTTACATGGATTTAAACACCTAACATGTTCTTGGAAACTACTAGAGATGAGCCAAACAATAGTAAATGCAAATACTGGGTTTGACATGATATACATCCGGTAAATATGGATGTCTGTATGCTTCTTCATTTTGTTGAGGGAAAATAGCTGATTGGGGCTTCAGAGGTAGAAATGTGCATTGGCATAAACACTAACACTTTTATTAAAGCAGGGATATATTCAAGAAAGCACTCACCTCCATGAGAGAAGCAAAAAAGATCTCTTTTTCCAAGGAGAGTATTCCTTTTGTGGTGACGTACCGTGGAAAACAGCACTTCTCTAGCCTGGTACAAGTCATATAGCAGTGACAACACTATGCTCCCCTATAACCTCCAGTACACTTTTGTGAGAATTCAACAACACTGAAGTTGAATCTTATCCTGTGCTGTGTCATTTTTCACTAATGAATATATTCTGAACTAGAGGGTCCAAGATATTCATGACCTCTCTTGGGAAGGTTAGTTAGACTCTGTCTTCTCTAATGATCCTCATCACACTTTCTCTGGTATTAGGAAGGACTGACCTGTACCTCTGGACCAGAACTGATCCACCAGCTTTGCAGTTTTTCTTACATTAAGTCTCAGCTCACTTCTCTAATCTTAACCAGGTGGGAAGTGCCAAGAAGATTGCTTTAGATTCTAATTTAGAAAACTCTGAGTTAGAACTCTTTCTTCTCCCCAGATTTTTCAAGGATCATTAGACTAGCAATTTTCTCTATGGTCTGATACTTGATATACAAAGTAAAAATGTCTTCACTGGTAAAGGGTTGTCAAGATTTGGAAAAGGCTGATCAGAGAAATGGTTGAGTCACCATCCCTGGAAGTATTTAAAAGATGTGTAGACGTGGCATGCAGGGACATTGTTTAGTGGTGGACTTGGCATTGCTTAGGTTAATGATTGGATCAATTATCATAAAGGTATTTTCCAACCTAAACAATTCAATGATTCTACCTGTACTGGTTATGATTTGGGTGGATAGCTTATAAGGCTGATGTTTAAATTGTACGTTGGTCCATCCCATGTGGCAGTTTTGGTGGAAACCATGTTTGCATACTTGTAAACTACCAATTCCAGGAAATGACTGTGGTGTGGGGATATATATGGCATAGAAGTCTGCATAATCTTCTATTTGTAAGGAAATTGTTTTCCCATGCAGATTTAAACTACAGATCATATAGTCTGAATAAGGTCAGGATTCATGCCTTTGAGGAGATATAAATTATGCAAAGAAATTAATATTATTTTAAAAAATCAGCCTGAGTTTATTCCTATTCTAGACAATTTGAAAGGTACTTCTGCTAAGCCCTTGTCTTCTCCTTCATTCCAGGGTAGTGTAACTAGTCTCACATGCCCTAATGACTCAATAGGAAACCATCAGCATTTTTACACAGAATTTCAGCATCAGCTAACAAGCCAGGTCAAAAGGAGTATCCTACAATTCTGCTATAAGTTCTCTGGAACAAGCAGAAAACGTATGTGACATCTGGCAATGAGCTACCACCACTTCCGTCATCCCCCTGTTCTTTGACTCATGGAGATTTGTGCAAATGGGGGCAGGCAGAACGTTTTTAAAAATATAGCTCCATCTTTATTCATCTAGAAGACACATTTTTCTGCATACTGGATTTTTGGTTTTATTTTATTTTGCCAGCATTCTGTTAGATGTAGTTCTGATTATAACTTGACCACCAAGCTCCCCAAACTGAACTTTTGTACTGACTGAAATTAAAGGAAGTGTGTTTATGAAAGTCAGCAAATCTGTGAGTCAAAAGAAGACACCTTACCAAAGGGTCAGAATTTAATATAAGGAAGAAAACATCCAAAAGCATGGAAGAAATGCTACTGCTTGGGTAAAAAGTTTCTGTTGCTGAGAAAAATCAAACATTAATAATTCATTTCTTTAAAGACTTTCTACTCTTTACTCTAAGGAGGTAAAATAGTTTGAAAGCCCCACAAAGGTGAGGGAAAATATTTTATGTTTCTTTACCTTCAGCACATTTTAAACCAATTGACCTCAGTATGGTGGGAAGGCCTCCAACCTCATGGCAGAAAACAACTTTGAATGCCTAATACAAAATTTAATATCTATTAGCTGGGAAAGAAAGGAAAAGAGAAAAAAAAAAAAAGAAAAGAAAAGAAGCTACCATATTGATGACTCAGTTCATCTATCTCAGTTTATAACAGCATCTTGGATCAAGGGAGATTGGAGAGGAGAGTTAACCAACTTTTTAATAAGTATCCAGGTTGAAATGTAATATATTTTCCTACTTTTCTACAATAAGTTGTTGTTATGTGGTAGAATATTTACCCTGGTTTTCTAAGGCACTGTTCCTCATTGAGATTTGGACAGACAAGGAGACACTGAAGGGGTGCATTTATTGGAGGAGGTTTCCTGTATACATTGTCCAGTTATAGCTTGTACTACTAACACATTCCATATTCTTTAATGTTGATCAGAAAACTATACAGCCACTCACCTCACTGACATTTTTCTATCCCTTGAATAAAGCAGAACATTCAAGAGCTAAAGCAAAAGTGTTTAAAAAGTCTTTTTTTATTGACAGGGTATTCAGATAGAGTTTTTGAGGGTTAGCTATTGAGGTAGGGATGATATGGCTAAAATATTGGTACTCATTTTCTTATGTTAGGCAGCAATGATGCTATTGACTTATTTTTAATGAAAAGGTGTTTTTTTTTTTCTATACTGAAGTAGTTAAAAACCTAAAAACCTGCCTCAAATTACAGAGTTATATTCCAGACAACAATATTTTGCATTTCTGTACAGTGAGCTTTTGCATAGCTCTCCATGTTGAAAAATCAGTTGTCTGTATTTTCACTTTTTATTAAAAAATCTAATAGTCTTTATTCTGTGTCTTTCACTGTGTGGCACTTCTTACTTTAGTATTTTAGCAATTAAAAAACATTTATTGATCTTCATCAGCTTTGCTAAATTTCATTAGAAGCAAACAGTATTAAAGCTGGACTGACAGATCACAGAGAAATGGTGATAATCTAAAGTCACATCCAACTCTGCTTCTCAGAAAATAAAATTATCAGCAATTAGATACATCTTCATAGTCTTCCTGTAGGCAAACAGACCAAACAAATTGCAAAATATGGAACTTCTTCAAAAGAATACCTTGTCACTCTAAGTTTAATAGCTATGGACTACCTCATCACAACCCACTGTTGAAAGAGCTATAGGTGAAGCGCTTGTCTTATCTTTAAAGATCAAATCTTATTATTTTATTTTTTTTAGAACACCAGCATTTACTTTAGATTCAGTCTATAAACTTCAGAGAAGGCTAATATTTACTCATTTTTTGTTTTTATTTTGTCTTTCTGAAAGCACTACCAACACCAAAGAGATGAAAATGCCACCACAGTAAAAAATAATATATCTACTGAAAACACATGGAAGTGATTTCTCAGAATATCCTCACCATACTCCTACCTGCAAATTTCACCCACAGATACAGTATTATATCATGTCTTTATCAGAACCAGAAAAAGACACCACCGATTTTCAAAATGCGTAGTTATCCAATAGAGACATCTGCAATTCAGATTACAAAATCTTGATGAGGAAGTAGACCGTGTTATTCACAGTCCAGAGAAAACACATTGGTTTAGTATAAAACAGGCAGTGAAGTAAATTACACGTTCCTCTCCTATATCTTTATGATACGTAATTTTTGTAATCAACATAGTAATTCTTTTGTCCATTAGTTTGATAATGGCATCAAGTTATTTTCACTGAATACTTGTAACGGCTGTATATTTCTACCCAAATGTGCTGCTATGCAGTGGTTTACTGAAAAAAGCAAAGAAAAGAAAGCCAATTGCAGTATAGACATTAACAAACAATCATTGTAAATTTTAAAACAAGATTTACCTAGGTAAAGCTGAACAAATCTGTTAAGAAGGAACAATCATAATCAATATAGTTGGTTTCAAGAGTAAAGCTGTTCAAGAAGAGTTCAAATGAGCACAGGTATATGCATATTTACAGGCTTGACTGACTGATGACTCAAACATTTGAAACAGGTAAATGTAGAAGTTTCTGCTGTCTGCTGTTTTGTCCTGTGCAGCTTCAAGCAAATCACAAAAGAACAAAGCCCTAGCACTGAGCTTCACAACTTACCGTTAAACTCATTTTGTCTATCATTTCTCCTACTCTTATACCAAGACTATCCTATTGTCATCCCCTGCCATCCCTAAATAAGTTCCTCTTTTAGACAGAGGAGTGTCGTTGCTACCAGCTATCTCACACATCAGGTACAGTTTTAGTAAATGAGTTTTTGGGGTATGCCAGTATATCCCCCTGAGACTACAAAATATTAAATCATGTAAACAAGATGCGGTCAAAGATACTCAAATCTTGCTTCCCACCTTCCCACTCCATCAGCTGCAGGTGCCATCATCCACTTTTCAATAATTCCTCCAGGGTATTTGAGCTAGATCAAAAGTTTCAAGCTCAAGAAAAATTGCTTCAGAAACTTAACAAATGCAAAATGAACTAAGCAAACGTCTTCTTCAATCCGCTACAAGATATAGGTACTTCTATTTCATTTGAAAGTGTTGAAACATGACAGAAAACTTATTTTTTATAAAATTCTACCTACATTTTTCACCTTGATGTCTAGAAAAAGTTTTATTTGAGAATTGCTACAGATGCCAAGCCCATAGAAGGGTATTTGTTTTAACCCAGAGGCCCTAAATTTCAGTCTTTATGTAAGATTCCTTTCAGGGAAAGGTATGACTCTGCTAAAGAAACAGGATGCAAGGGCATACCAACTTCTCAAAATTCTTCCCTCCACAAGAGAAAGGTTAGAAGCAGGCTGAAATCAGAAGCCATTCATTATAAATCATATGCCTTCAGATACTATGGTCTGGTTAAGAAAAGAGCAAAAATATTGAGATATTACATGGTAGGAAAATGCTACCTCTTAATGCATGGGAAAAGGTTTGGGATTAGTTTCCTTCTCGTTTTTAACATAGTTGAGGGGAGGTGGTTTGCACATCAAGGCCATATCACAGTTACTGAATTCACACCCCCCCAAAAAAGAATATCCAGCTTTAACAGCTGCATCTGTTTGCATTTTAATTTCAATATATGTTGGTTAGAGAGTGGTAAAAGACCATGTACTGAAACAAATAAACAAACAAGCAAAAATAATTTACTTATTGTTGTGGTTTAACCCCAGCCAGCAACCAAGCCCCACACAGCCGCTTATTCACTAACCCTCTAGTTTGATGGGGGAGAGAACTGGAAGGGCAAAAGTGAGAAAAATTGTGGATTGAAATTCTGACAGTTTTAACAGGCAAAGCAAAAGCCACACAAGTAAGCAAAGCAAAACAAGGAATTCATTCACTACTTCCCATTGGCAGGCAGATATTCAGACTTCTCCAAGAAAGCCGGAGGAACATTTCTCCATCAAGACAAACACCATCACTCTGAATGATCCTGTCCTTCTTCTTCCCCCAGGTTTTATTGCTCTGCATGACATCATACAGTATGGAATATCCCTTTGGTCAGTTGGGGCCAGCTGTCTTGGCTGTTTCCCCTTCCAGCTTCTTGTGCACCCCCAGCCTCCTCAGGGGTGGGGTGAGAAGCAGCAAGGCTTTGACTTTATGTAAGCACTACTCAGCTGTAACCAAAACATCCCTGTATTATCACCATTGTTTCCAGCACAAATCCAAAAACATAGCCCCACACTAACTCTATCCCAGACAAAACAAGCACAGCTATGCACAACGAATTCTAAAGGTTACTCACATTCCTCCCTACTTTTCTTCATTTTGATGCTTGGAATTTCTTCTTCATCTGTCAACATAGAAGTATGCTACAGCTTTCACAGAATGACAAACCTCAATCGCACTTCAAGATTAGCCACTAAGATGTCCACATCATCACCATGTTTTAAGTAATCTTTTTCTTTAACAGCACTTTAATATGCAGCTTCAAGTTATTGGAGATAAATGAGCTATAGTGGGGAAAAAAGCAGAAAGATGTGCAAAATGTGAAAGGCAGATCTAGAAAAGGCAGATGTGTATTGAAAGAAGAACCCAGAAAAGCAGGCTACTGAAAACAACTAAATGGATTAAAGGAGAAAATGAGAATGAAATAAGAAAACATTTCACAAGAGACTTATTCTGCAGCCAAAAGCTGAAGAGATAAAAGCTCCTCTGGACCATGAAGAAGACTCTAGGAAAATAAAAAGTAAGACCATGACAAAGAGAAAAACTAAGAAAACGGCAGACTATGAAAACGTCAGAGGCTGAGTAGAAATTCTAAGACAATAGTAAAAAAGCATAGCATGGAATAAGAGCATTTGAACAGGAAAGAAGTCAATGAAAGTGTTTTAGAGAAGCAGTGCTTCAAAAATTAAGGATGAAATTATGCTATATAAGAAAGAATAAGGATATGAACTGAAAATGTTAAACAATGCATACTTTCATGTCACAAAAGGATTTGATGGTGATAGCAGAATGGCATCAGAAAATCATACAATGTTTTGGGTTGGAAGGGACCTTGAAGATCACCCCCTTGTGATGGGCAGGGACACCTCTCACTAGATTACCAAAGCCCCACCCAAAAACCTCATCCAAAGCCCCATCAAGCTCATCCTGGCCTTGAACACTTCCAGGGATGGGGCATCCAAAACTTCTCTGGGCAACTTGTTCCAGTGTTTCACCACCCTTGTAGGAAAGAATTTCTTACTAATGCCTAATCTAAATCTCCTCTTTTTTCAGTTTAAAACCATTCCCCCCTGTCCTATCAAAAGTTCCTCTCCAGATTTCTTGTAGGCCCACCCCCTTTACATACTGGAAGGCTGCTATACCATCTACCCAGACTCCCCCTGACATGGGCTCTCCCCTGAGATAATAATTCTTGATGATCTTTTTTATGTTATTTTTTTAGACAAATTCCTTAGCTTAGCCTGGGGAATAAGTTCAGTCAAAGTTGTTCCTTGCTTTTGTCCTAGGTTGTAGGTCAATAGAAGAAGAGTGATTCATTAGACAGACCCACTATAAGAAAGATGCTTATTGTTGACATTAATGCAATGGAGAGGGCTTGGCAGAATTGCCTTGGCCTTTGCCTAGAGAGAAATCAGATTTACTTTGGATTCGATCTCAGAGTTGGGGACAAACATGCCCTTTCAGACAACCTTTCAAAGCATCACCACTCACTTGCCCCGGATCAGACCCCAGGCATACCGTATGGTTTTCACCTTATCTTGGAAAAAGTTAACAGTTGGCGGCTGCCAATAGGGACTCATGGTGCATCCTGCAGTGAGCACAATGCAACCAGTATCAGAGGTACAGCTAAAAGGGTGCCAGGAAGAATAAACAAAAATACAAAACCAAAAAAAAATCTGTTAGTCTGAGACACAGCAGCCAGCTGGGTAGGAGAGATGTGAGGAAAATGAAAAATAAACACAAAAAGACAAAAAAAATTAGAACAGGGTATAAAGCACAGTAAAAGCACAGGTAACTGCACATTCTGATTGAGTTATCCTCAGAATAGACTGCTTTTTCACAACCCTCATCATCATGTAACACAACCATTGTCTTTTTAATCACAGTTCTATAGAAAGTGTCAATAGATTAAAACAGCTCAAATTTACTACCAGACTTTCTACAGAGGTAAAAATCTAGTCTTGGCAGTTCCCTTAAAGCCAAGGAGCAAATTTTAAAGGTGCCTATGTTATGACCAGTCATGAGCAACTTGAGTGTCTGGTTCACAAAAACTTAAGCAGCAGTCTGTCTCCTGGTTTACTTCCGTTTACCTCAGAAGTACAAAATAGATACAGAAAGAGAGGACCAACAAAATTATATCCAGCTTGTCTTAGCAACTCACAGAAGGAATCTCTGTTAATTGACACATTAACAGGAATCGCAGATTAAAATTTATAAAGAAATAATTTATTTTTTTTTAAATGCATTTTGAAACTGGATTTAGACTATGAGGTCATTTAGGTAATAACCAAATTACAAGCTCCAAAATTTCTGAACCTTGGGAAGAGCAGATAAAATTCTGAGATGGGGAATTATTCTGTAGCTTTGATTATATTAATGCATTTTCCCTTTTTTAAAAAAAGGGAAATCATTTAAGAGCAGTTTTTCTGATGGGGAAAATGTTTACATCACTGTTCAGAGTCTCTGATGTTTTAAGGGAAAAAGCACAGAACAATGCTGTAAGTTGTATTTCCAAGTAAACACCTAGTTATAAAGACAACATTGAAAAGAAACTAATGAAATTCCAAGGTGTTCTAGGATGGCTGTTTTATTCTGATCAGTGGTAGATTGCAGTATTGACCAAGTGTCAGACACAGAGCGATACAGTGATTGAATAAAAGTGTATACATAATCGGAGCAGAGAACTTTGCCAGGACTAACTCTGTTGTTTTTCCTGTAATACCAAGAGAAACCTTTTCTTATTCCCCCTTTCCTTCTCTTTGCCATCCATACCCTTATTCTCCTGTAGAGTGCAAATACATTTCAATTCACCTCCTCCTTTTTTTCTGTTAATAATAATAAAAAGATAAAATATTTGCAGACTAGATGTTAATCTGTTATCTGTTCTGTAGGTGTGAGATGTGATGACGATGATGAGAGAATCCTGCTTTGCAGGCCCTAAGTAATTTGAGCCAAAGATATTTAGGTCTGTCTTTGGACACTGCAAATCAGTTATTATGGGAGGGGGGAAACCCTTGGGAAGCCTATCTTGAAACATACTTCAAACGCCAGGGGACTTGCATGAAAATTGGGTAATGAATGAAATTCTGATTGCAGAAAAGTCACTCAGAGACATGTCTGCTGTTGCATGTCACTGCTCTCCATGTAAACCGTAAATGCTTAATGATGTAAACTTTTGTACTGCAGATTTTGTAATGCATTCTCTCCCTCAGACAGCTTTTTTCCTCTTGGACAAGGAGGGTGTCGGGTGGAATGCTAGTTTTGTCCACTGGAAAAAAAGATAAATAATTCAGCAGTTGCTGTGATGGTTTAATAGCACACAAGACCAGGTGTGAAGGAAGTAAACTTTCTCACAGGGATGTGAGAGTTACCCTAACAGAGAAGCAGCAGTATGTCAGTAGCTAAGCTGTTGTTGCCAAGTCTGTAGTAATATATATATTAACTTCCCAAGAAGAGATGTCTCTGTCATTTTATCTGGGATTTATTATGCAGTTCTTTGTCAGGATTTTGCTCCAGTGGAGAGAATTTCATTCTTGTCAGAGACAGAAAGACTGGATTCTACATATCTTTTACTAATATTTGGCACTGTCACACTATGGCGGACAACATAGCTTAAACTAGATTTTCAAGATCCATTTGGGTATTCTGCTTCTTTGTCTTTTTTCAAGGGTTTTTACAGTCTAGATATTGAGGGTTCCTTTACCATTCCTGTCCTGAATATTTGGGTTCAAATGGCTGTATGTCACCCATTTCAGCACTGGCACTACAAAGCTTCCTACCCATGCAGAGCTGAGCTGTTTCTGTCAGGTTGCGTGACATCATCTTTTGTGATTCAGACTGCTCAGAAGACAAAATATGCTACTGTTTTGCTCTCTTATTCTATTATTTCTTTATTAGAGGTGTGGAGATAGAAAAGAGCAGGGGAAAAAAAAGACAAGCTCAGAAATTTCAGCTATTCAGAAGAAATACGTAAAGAAGCAAAAAATGTAGAAGGAAAAGGGGACATTTGTCCCTATTAGTAAAAGGCCCCACCACCCAGGTAGGGCAGGTGCTGCATCACAACTCTTACTGATCATTCTGAGGTGTTGAATCTGTTTCTTAAATTAAACCATTAACAACTGAAGACTTGATTAAGGATAATTTAGTGTCCCTTGCCACATTTTTCTATATAAAGAAAAAGAAATTTTATGAGAAGAAAACTATCCTTATTCTTCAGGCAGTTCTAGCTTCCATATTCAAAGGCATAACGGAGACTTATTTTCCAGATAAACAAATTTTGTTTCCAAAGTCTGTATCACTGAGCAGTCGCAGAAAAACTTTCTTTGTTTTGATTAATAAATACACGATCTCTGTTTTACAGGCTGAAAAACTGAGTTTAAAATTGAAGACAACGACAGGAATGATGGCCAGACATCAATAGCTGTTGCCCAAATCTGTTGCTAAATTGCTAGTCCACAGCAGTTTACACTGCATGCCGACAATTTTATTTTTCAGTATGTGTTCTTATCCACCATCCAAAGTAAGGCTTGTGACCATGTAAGGGGCATGTTAACCCTGAACATGCTAGAAATGTCTCTAACAAAATCAAAATATTTGATTTCTACAATTCAAGAGATATAAATGTAAGTAATATGATTAAACCAGACTGAGATTTTAAGGAAGGATCTTCCTTCAAGAAAATTCCAGTTCTTACATCCTGTATTTCTCATCATTGCTAGAAACACAAGAATGGAAACTGTAGGTTTATTTATGCCACCATTAGAATATGAATTAAATTGAATCATAAAAACAGATAGGCATTTATCCAAACTTCTAAGTAGATCAGCTTCATTGAATTATTACTCACTGTGTGTTTCCTTTGTGGATATATGAGCAAATGAATTCCCATGGCAAGAACCATTACCAAAAAGGAAGCTTTAAATACAAGTTGAAGCAGTTAGGAAAAGTAAGTATCTGGAGTGCTAAGTGCCAGTACTTAGAGTTGACAGACAATGATAATCTAACATTAACATATGTGAACAACATTAGCAAAAGTGAATCATAACTTTTTTTCTAAACTATTTTTCGTTTTGATTACATGATAAGTATTAATTTTCATGTCTGTATCAGATCAGCATGGAATTTGCCCCATATTTCAGTGTAACACTATTTTGCCTGACTTTTGTTATTTCATATACAAATGGCAGGAAGAAGTTGCTACATGTTTTCCATGGGTAGAACCCCTAAGTTTTTTTAAATACAACATATTTACTTACCCTTGTGGGATGCCAAATATAGCAGGGACTGTAGAGTAGAAAACAATGGATGGTGACCCTCTGCAAATGTGACAAAGGTTGCAATGAAGCTACTGCTGGTGTCCCTTAATCTGAATGGATATAGGGGCCTTTGTTCTAAGCAGCAGCTTCAGTGCCTCTACATCCAGATGAAATTACTTTTACCATGCATTTGATTTTGGTTATGGTCACGGACTTTGCCCAGGAACATCCACAAAAAACACTTTATTTCATACACTAGTGCTCAGAAATATCTACCAGTATATGAAAATGGTAAATATAAATCTAATTTATATTTTGTTATTCTAATTTAATAACTTCTATTTAACTTTCACAAATGTCATCCACTTCCACTGTGATCCCTTAGCAGAAGTTAATTGTGTAACCTAACTGGGATAAGAGTGGTTCCACTAATTTTTCATTTCAAGATAGGGCAATGGGTAAACAAACATTTAAATATATATAAATGCTATATATATGTTTGTACATTATCCCAGAAAAAAATAAAGAACATTGAGAAGTACATTGGGTTCAGCAAAAGATGGATGACAACATCCTTTTTTTTCCCTGGCAAGTTTCAGAAGCACTGCACTAAAAGTAAGGAGTTTTTAGAATGGGGGGACTATGCAAGAAAGGGATGTATTTAAGCCTGTGAGCTTTTAATTAGGTACATAGAGAAAGAGGTTGAAAATCAATTTAAACTGTAATGTGGCCCTCTACCAAGGAGTAACCAACTTCTTTGTATGGATGTTCAAAGGCAAACATCTAATTTCTAGCAAGGCAAAATCTCAGTGTTGCTCTACATTAAGTGTTTTCTCCATAGACACAAATATCACCAGGTCCAAAGGAATGACTCCATGTGTCACAGACTATTTAATGGGCTGATGCCAAGAACCTATTCCACACTATCAGCACTTTATCGTACAAGCCCAAGCAAGTCTTTTCATATTTACATGCCTCAGTTTCCCCATCTTCAAAATAGCTGCAATATTTTTTTGTATTAGGGCAATAACATGAGGCTGCTGTCACACTGGTAAGTGGCTTAGAGATCCCTGGATAGATGCTGACTTGGCATATAAGTGTATATTTACAAATTAAGATGTATTCTATTGTTATGAATATTGTGTATTACAGGCGGCTTGCATTATCAATTTAATGTATATGGATATTCAATCAAAGCTGTTTAAGACCTTGAAAAAGACGCTACTCTGTGTACATTCTGATAGGCTAAGTGTTGATTCAGCCTACACACACACACAAATAATATCTCGAGTCATTAGGGTCTAGCTTTTTTAAAAAGCAGTTTTCAAACTTTCAAAAATACTTTCTATGTGTGATCTGTGAGTTGCCTTCTACATTTGAAGCTGATAATATGCAGGAATGTTCACATTCATGAGACAATAGCTTTGACTGAATGCTGTAAAATGAAATAGTCTCTTTCAGTTTTTCCTTTCAAAAGGAAAATTGCATAAATAATACATTTGGGCCTTGCAATACAAAACAAGCACAATAGCTACTTTACAGCTTTCATCAAAATGAAGGCCATCTTTTTCATTTATATTATGAAACTGGTAATACAATATCATCATCTCCGATTGGCTGAAATCATCTAGATGGTGAGCTCTCCTTTCCAGATAATGCCACTTGGTCCCTATGTCAATGGAATGTGTAATGGTGGGACATGTAAGACAAATTTTTGTCATTGGTTAGCAATGAGGCTTAAAAAAAAAAAAGTAATAATGGAGATTTATTGAGGAATAAGCCATTCTTCCCAGTGAAAAAGAGTAACACAAGTATCTAAAATGTTCCTGTGCTCCTTGGTGATGTTTTGCTTTTATATTTGTGCTCCTTTGCATTCTTAATATGTTCTGTTTCAAAGGGGAAGGAGTATGCAGTGGTGGAAAAGGTAGCCAAGTCTCAACAAGACCTTATGGTAAAAGTTGCATCTTTAATTTCTTGTTTAACATTAGATTTTGCTCCATCAGACAGAAAAAAAACCCCAAAAAACATTAAGGAAAGGTCACAAAGGAGTATGTGACATGGCTGGAAGTGTGCATTTGTGCCCTATTCTCAAGTCCATCCTGGTGGCCACTTTGTCTGCTCCTCACCCTCAGCTTAAGCTCCTTCTTTGACAGCTGTCTTTGTGTTCTCCACTGTTTCTTGTCTTTCATCTACTGTCCTCTATCTTGGACTAAAACTGAAACTGAACCAAACATGGGGTACAACTAATAACACAAATCTGTTCACAGTTGTCCTTAGGAAATTCCCAAGCCCTCATGGCCACAGATATTTTGTATTTCCCTAGACCCTTTCTGTATCATAAGAAAGCATGACATTCTGTCTGGGCAAAGAATAATATTTTCTTTCATATGACAAATGCTCTACCTTTCATTTTTTCTCTCAATTGCAGTAGCATTCTTTACTTCTCAGATGTATTCACAAATTACAGATCCTGAGTTGACTTTTCTCTCTCACAGTGACCCAGAATGGAAACCAGAGCAAAATCATACAGTTTTAGATGAGACAGATACTTTGTAGAGCCACCTCTTTGACTGCATAGAATGTGTACACAAAAAGCAAGGACATTGTTACAGACCCAGCAGTTGGCATTGTCTAACATGTTTAGTTCCAGTCCAGGTCTGCCCACAAAGCAGACCACCAGAAGCAGAATTAAACTAATTGCTGAATGTGTTTGCTTTAACGTGCATCAGATTTAGAGAACATACCATCAACCTTTCCCAGACAGTTGTCTACAGAAACTACACCTCTAAATGGTATGGAAGTACCAAAGTCAGCTCAGAACAGGCAATATTTTTTACTTGGCATGGATGGTCTTTTTTTCCAAGGTCTTTGACTACACCTCATCCAGAGCATAAAGGGATTCACTGTACTAAGAAGGATCATTGGTCTATTCAGAGAGCAGCCTGATGTGCTAAGTTGAAAACAAGACCTATTTGACCTAAGTGACAAAGCAGTTCCTTAAGAATGCTTTCTTCTTTACTGTGCTTTGACTTTTTCCTTTGTAAAATGGAATTTGGCTCCTCTGGGGGTGTTTTGAGCATGACTTGCCATTTTTTATCCATGGCATTATGCCAGTAGATATTGTTTAACTAAACCCCAGTTGTGTTTGAGATGGGAGACTGTGCTACTAAACTTTCATGGTTAGTGCAAACCCTACTGAGTGCTCTGTTTCTTCTGCACTTAATCACTCTCTCATTGATTTACAATTCTATTTTCTGCAAGGACAGACTTCCCTTGTTCTGTTTATTGAATTCAACAGTATGGGTCCATAATCCTTCTCCTTTCTCATTTTAAGATGAGAGAGAGTGGAAGTCTGTATGAAACTTCTCACTTTCAAGCTGGGAGCTTTCAGTTTTATTTCAAAATGTGGTTGGAACAGAAATTCACATCTTAATGTTATAAATTGTATTTTCCTCATAAGATGAACAAATCCAAACTTTCTATGCAGGCACTGAATTCAGGCATTCTAAATCCACATCTGGAAATTGAACATTGACACATATCTTCTGGGCAAAGCTGCAGCTATTAGATGTTGTTTGAATGCCAAGGTCAGCCATTAAAATTATTCTCTCCTCCACATCATTATAATATTGTACTACAAATGTCATCAGGATTGTGACATGGATTGTAAGACTATAACATTAATTTTCAGCTGGTCTGTAATTATATTTCTTTCACTATGGAAGTGTTAGCTCTGATTTGATAAAGAATAATGCTGTATCAGTACCTGGGCAGACTTGTAGAGGAAAAATCCCAGGTACTAAGAATTCACAAGGAGAACCTTGCCGTTCGAAAAAAAACATTTGGGTCCAGATCTTCTACTGACATGGGCCTACTGACATGGCCTACTGAGGTATGAAACTAACATGTTCATGATCAAATAGCCCCTGGCCTATTTCACAAGAAGTTACTTCCAGCACATTTCTGGCTCTCTGGATATATTTCTCCTATAGCTCACTGGATACACCATTGCTCACTTTTCTTGTATCAACCCCAGGTCCGGCTGCTTAGCTTGCTGCCATTTCTTGTTTCCTTTTCTCTTGACTTTATGCCACAGGGTTTGCTACTGGGTTAGTTAGAATCATAGAATCATAGTTAGCTGGTCACAGAGCATTTTCTGGGAATTCAGCTGCATTAGCTTTAAATCATCCCACTTCAGAATGCCATAAAATGAATTTGCAAACCTTTTCTACTAAGCAGAAAGTTACTCCAGTGCTTCCCACCCAGCCAGCCTGGCATGTTGCTACAGCCAGCCCCACCACCCAGTGCAGTGCAGAGGTACCATGTCCTGATTGGCTTCACCCTAGCTTTTCCTCTGGGCTCTGCCATTTACAGATCCTGTCCTGATGTGGCTGACGCAGCAGAGACCACAGCACAAACACAGGCATTTCTCTGTGAGTTTTAGTCACTTCTGCTCATCCAAAAGCTCTTCCAAGGTCCTCTCCCATAAGGAGCCCTACAGTAAACTGCAAGACCAATAGAGAGTTCTCTGGGAGTAGTCAATGCCCTTGGGACAGAAAAAAGAAGAGGACTTTGAAGACTTGTTTTCAACAAGGACTTAAGCACAGGAGGCTTTAATCTTGTTAGATATGGACTTGTCCATTCTACCTGTTGTTAAACGAGAACCTTTTTTTCCTAACCCTATGCTTCTGATGAAGTAATGTGTGATGACTGTGTCTCTGTCGAGGACAAGACGAGAAGAGTCCTTGATTCAAGGAGTAGTAACCCTGAAAGGATGTTCAGTGTGGAGGCTGGGTACTTCATGCCTAGTGAAAGGAAGTGTTTTTGCAATCTGTTGCACAAGCGGCTGTGTGAGAACCACTTTTCTCAAGAGCGAGGAAAAGAAAGACGTATTCTTGTTTACAGGACTTATAGCAATGTTACCACTCCTAGGTTTCTCCCTACTTGTGCTAACTCAGTGAAAAAAGAGACTGCAAGGCAATAATAAAATACACTTACTACTTTTGTACCCTGTGAGCTATTAGACTTATGAATTTCATACTGTTACTACTACTTATCTACTTATTTACATCCTACTACATGTACTATTTAGTTACTCGTCATCTCTTACTATCCTAAACTCTTTAAAAGCAATTAGCAAGATCTGCTCTAAAAGTACAAGGTTTGGTTGTGTAATAGTTAGGAGATGTGAAGACAAATATCTTAACTACTGCACACTTGCTATTCACATACCTCAGCATCATCCTTTCTTGGGGACGCTTGGGAATTGCAGGGGAAATATGTTACAAAAGAGAAGCTACACCAAGTTAAATCTTAGTGTTAGTCTCTGAAAATCATGGTGAGTAGGTATTAATAACCTGCAGTCAGCTCACAGAGAAAACAAATTTTGTCTCAGCAGAACAAAACTGAATGCATGTAGAACCATACATACTGAAAAGGACAATAAACTGTGCTATGAACACTACTGCTTTTAAACAAGCCCATAACATAATAAATCTTTTGTTACTCCTTGTATCATAGGTTTTCAACTTTTCTGTTGTTTCATGCATTCAAACATGCTATCTTAACAGTACATTTATACTGCAGTGCTTTAGCATGCAAGTTTCTAACAAATAAAGTCCAGGCCCAACCCAGGTGCAAAGAACAAGCCAATAAATTGTTCAAGATCTCTGCTTGTAGGACTCTCTCAGGAAAGAGCCCTAGAGCCCTGGAGGGGCAAGGAGAAAGTAACCCTAACCCTAGGGTTGGAAAAAGGGAGAGAAGGTGTTGGCAGAGACCCCAGAGAGCAGGCAATGATTTGTGGAGGCACCTGGGTAGTAGTTAGATGGCCAAGAGGTGATGCAACAGCAGATGTTGAGGGAAAAATCAAAAGGTGAGAAGGATGCAGTGGAAGTGAGACATCAAAAGATGGAAACCACTGAGCTAACACAGATCTGACTTTCAGAAATTATTTCTCAGAGTCTTTAGAGGATTTATGATTTTCAGCCAACTCGAAATATACAAGCTCCTTAACAACAAGAAGAACAACAAGAAGAACATACAAGTCCACATCTAACAAGATTACAGTCTCTTGTCCTTAGACACTGCTAAAAGGAAGTCTTAAAGTACAGAATCTGTTGTTTCTATTAAAGTATTATGTATGGAAGGCTTTATGCTTTCCCCTTAAGCTCAGTTAGTTAATTTAGCTTAGCCACTGCTCTCTCAAACTGGTAAAGAAATAAAAATACTTTATATAGATAGCCTCATTAATAACGTCAATTGTTTCCCTCTCTGCTCTCCATCTTAGCCCACCTAGTACCCTTGGGAAGTCAACTTGTTATCATGGAAGACTTCCCACCTAAGTAGAGCTCTATCCACTTTTACTGCAAAAGGTGCGGGTACCAAAGCCATAATGGCAACAGGTACATCTCAGAGCCCAGAGGTGGAGAGGGAGTGCATCCAGTCCTTTCAAACCCATTACCTTCTGCCAGCTAACAAAAATGTAGTTTAGTCTACCCCATAGTCCCTGTGCTTTAATTTACTGAACTCCTCAAAGATGACAGGGCAACCTTTTTGACAAATGTGTCCAATGCAGACATCATACATTCCTTTTCAAAAAGTGTCTAGTAAGTGCCCATACCTATTTCTGAAAATGTGTGGGTCCTTCAAGCTATTTGATCTTAGCCTCTGTGAATTTAGAGATGCACAGAAAAGTCTGGCTGAATTTTGTACCTCCTCGTCTCTGCTCTAACTTCTTATGAAATAAGACATAAAACATGAACCAGCAGTGTTTGCTTGCAGCCCAGAAAGCCAACCGTATCCTGGGCTGCATCAAAAGGAGCGTGACCAGCAGGTCGAGGGAGGTGATCCTGCCCCTCTTCTCTGCTCTCATGAGATCTCACTTGGAGTATTGTGTGCAGTTCTGGTCTCCTCAACATAAAAAGGACATGGAGCTGTTGGAACAAGTCCATAGGAGGGCCACAAGGATGATCAGGGGACTGGAGCACCTCCTGTATGAAGACAGGCTGAGAAAGTTGAGTCTGTTCAGCCTGGAGAAGAGAAGGCTGCGTGGAGACCTCATAGCAGCCTTCCCGTATCTGAAGGAGGCCTATAAGCATGCTGGGGAAGGACTCTTCATTAGGGACTGTAGTGACAGGACAAGGGGTAATGGGTTAAAACTTAAACAGGGGAAGTTTAGATTGGATATAAGGAAGTTCTTACCCACCGTAAGGGTGGTGAGGCACTGGAATGGGTTGCCCAGGGAGGTTGTGAGTGCTCCATCCCTGGTGGTGTTCAAGGCCAGGTGGGACAGAGCCTCGGGTGACATGCTTTAGTGTGAGGTGTCCCTGCCCATGGCAGAGGGTTTGGAACTAGATGACCTTAAGGTCCTTTCCAACCCTAACTATTCTATGATTCCAAGTGGTTTTTGACTCTAAATCCTTTTTTGCTTATGTATTTTCTATCATAAATTTCTATACCTAAAATACGCATAAATTGTATTACAATTGTGCATACTGAGCAGAGAGATCATTATTACTGATGCTGAAGTTCATATCACATAAATCTGGGTGCACAAGCAACCTCTAGAGCCAGTACTCAGAGATTAGTTCAGAGCAGGAGTGCAAATCTCTGCTCACCTTTTGGTGGATTTTCCAGTTCTGCTTGACTCTGGAGGGTGTCCAGAGAGAAGTATAATTGCGAAAATTCAGAAACCA
Source organism: Neopsephotus bourkii (assembly GCF_033783945.1). Taxonomy (NCBI): domain Eukaryota; kingdom Metazoa; phylum Chordata; class Aves; order Psittaciformes; family Psittacidae; genus Neopsephotus; species Neopsephotus bourkii. The sequence continues at coordinate 1,989,338 of NW_026901668.1, forward strand.
AAAGGATCCACTGGAAATCAAATACTTGAAACTGTGTTGAAACTCTGATATCAAACACGATCCACATCATTTCACAAACCAACAGTAACCCATGACTACCTATGTTAGCATCACCTAGGTTTCCATAGCTTTGCCTTCACCCATATTTTTTTCTAAATGTGAAAGTCAGACAACAAAGATGATTGATAGATAAAGACACAGGTAAATAGTCACTATTGTGAGCTATCTAAAATTGAATTGAAGTAAATTTCTTGGAGACTGTTCATGTGGCTAGTGCATGAGCAATAGCATGAAGCTTTTTATTTTTGGCCTTTGGTCTCACAAACTTCCAGGATCTAGAGATGTTTCTATTTCTCCGGTTATGTCATTTTTAAATAGGAAGGAACATGTCCCCACTTATTCCAAATTAATTCTGAAAATACATATATAATCTCTGGTTACCTTCCTGCCTTGATGTGGATGGGTGTCTAAAAATGATCCACTGGCACTTGCAGGTGAAACCCTGTAACCATTTGGCTTTGATGCTTTTACATAAAACCCACCTCATTTTCTGTGTGGAGCTCAATACAGCTCCAGCCGCAGCTCACAGAAAAGACTGGAGACTGGAGAGCAGCCTGTGCATCAGAAGTCAAGTATTAAAAAAATTAACCAGCAAGAAATTAAATCATCAAACCTCATCAGTATTTTTCCCAAAATATTTCATCATGACTCTTCACTCTATCTGCAAAGCACGTTACACAGGATGGTAACTTACATTATCTTCATTTTACAGATGGGAAACTGAGGCATAGGAAAGCAAATAGACTTTCTCAATGAATTGATAATATAAAACTTACTTTCTGACTCTCAGTCTGGCAGTCTATTCAATAGACTACCCTGTCTTTAATTCCAATCTGAAAAGGGTGAAAGAAATAAATGTGCTGTTCTGTTAGCTTTTGCAAACCCATTTTCCCTTAGCACCAAGACAAAAAAAAAAAAAAAAAAAAGCAAGAGTCAAATGCTTAAAATAGTTTAAAGTATTAAAGCACACAAGAAGACTATTTACTTGCATTTACAGCTGGCAGGAGACTATGGCATCCTATTTTTATTTTATACTTTTTATAGCTAAGATTTCATTGTAGTACCTGGAAATCATGGTAGTTTGCCGACAAGCGTGCAGCTTCAAGTACTCATTTCCAAGCCAGCTGTATTTGAAAACAATGTTTGGCACTGAAAATAAGCAGAGATATAAGAAAAATATTAAAATCGCTATGGGAGTGACAGGAAAAAATGGAGTGAGACAGATTCCTCCAGCCTGATCCTTTATGATTCTTTTCTAGTTATTGAGTATATAAATTTCAATCCCACAGTACAGCTGAGGGGGGAGAAAAATACATGATTATCATATCACTCAAAGCTGCACAACTTTAAAATCAGCTTCAATATAAATTCACTCTCTATAAAATGACTTTTAATATTCTTTTCCTTAACATAAGTATTAAATTTTGCATGATTAAAAATTTATTTACTCTCTCTTCTTTAATTTAGATTTTTATTTGCTATTATTGTCATTCCCATCTGATCTCAACAATATCTCTCTGTACTTTATGGCAAGAGTGTACCACTGGCTGTGACACATCACTGGGCTTTGAAATCTAAGCCTTAAAGCAAATTAAAAGTGACCACTCCAACCTGGTGGCTCAGACAACGTGCATTATACTGCTTTTTCACAGAGGCGGAAAGGGCAGAAGGCAAGGGAGGTAAGAATCCTTCTCTTGGGTTAGGTAATGTGTCAAGGAGCTATATGTATACAGCAAGATCCCACTATCTAATTTGCATTGTGACCCACTGGAATTTTGTCATATTAATTCAACTGTCTTAGATGATTTGCTACTTCTTTGATAAGCTGTGGGTATAATCCTGTTCTTTAATAATTCACCAGGTTTGGATGTGTCCCAAGAAAAGTAAATAAAACAAAATAAAGTGAACTTCATCCAAAATTATGTTCATTCAGAATATCACATCTGAATATTCTTCTCTCCAAGATAAAGTAGCTCAGACTGTGCCTGTACCAATTAAAAACAAAACAAAACAAAAAAAACCCTACAAAACTAACAACCTGATATGACTTATGATAAAATGTGGGAGATAAGTGTTGGCAGGAACATGGCCATAACCACCAGTGAGCACAGCACTATCCTTTAAAATCCATGTTTGTTGCTTTGTGAAATGATTTGGATTTTCTCAGTAACTGTGTTTTTCCAGGTGTTCACCCCTGTAAGAATACATATTTTTTATTTATTTTTATATGCTTACAGATATGTAAGTACATGGAAAGGTGGAAGGTTGAGGGGGTTTTTTATCTTACACCTACACTAAACGTTGCAAATTCTTGCAATCCAGAAACAGGAGAAGCCAAGCATTGCAATTTTGGTACGGTACAGACATATATATATATTAAGCCACACAGGAATGCCTGCCTTCTCAGCAAGCTGATGCCAAAGTTGAATCTTAGAACAACAAACTAGAAGTGACTCCCCACACTGCCCGATCCCATTTTGTCAGGAGATGTTGCATGCCCTCAACTCCACAGCATATTTCTGGCCTTTTGAAGTTAACTGCCTGAGAGGTTACTGAGAGCAGATATGACTGGAACAGTGTGGCAAAATGGAAACGTTTTGCTGACAGTCCGTTTTCACAGCAAAGAGCTGATGGAAGCCATCAGCTTTCCTTGGCAAAGCCCCATCAATGGAAAAACTGTTTTTTCTGGTGGCCTTTTCCACCTTTCCAGTCCCTCTGCAGCTTTGGCTGTTTGGCACCACAGCTCTAGAGCAAAATGGGCCATAAGTCCTCATGACCCAAAAAAACCCCATGTGAGTAACTGTATTTTATGGTGTGCTATCAGTCCCTAAAAATGAAGAAATAATGGTCTTTGAAATCCACCTGAACTAAAGTGCTTAATACGAACTTTTTATGCAAGTTTTTCACTGAAGCGGTGTCCTGGGTTCAGCAGTAGCAGTCATTTTTTTCTCCTTCGTAGTAGCTGGTGCAGTGCTGTGTTTTTGACTTTCAGCCTGGGAACAGCGCTGACAACACCGATGTTTTTAGTTGCTGCTCAGTAATGTTTACTCTGACCAAGGACTTTCCGAGTCTCATGCTCTGCCAGGGAGGAGGGGAAGCCAGGAGGAAGCAGAGACAGGACACCTGACCCAAACTGACCAAAGGGGTATTCCATACCACAGTACATCATGTCCAGTATATAAACTGGGGGCAGTTATCTGGAAGGGTTAGATCACTGCTTAGTCGGGCTGGGTATCAGTCAGTGGGTGGTAAGCAGTTGTATTCTCTTCCCTTGTTATTTCCCTTATCATTATTATTATTGGTGGTAGCAGTAGTGATTTGAGTTATACCTTAGTTACTGGACTGTTCTTATGTCAACCCGTGGGAGTTACATTCTTTCAATTCTCCTCCCCATCCCTCCGGGAGCGGGGGGACGAAGTGGGGGGAGTGAGCAAATGGCTGCATGATTTCTGAGTGACAGGCTGGCCTTAAACCATGACAAATGGTAACAGAATATAAGAAGTGATTCATTATTTTAATCTAAGATTTATTCTTTCAAAAGGTGTCAATGTCAATCACTTTAATTTTTGTGAGATTTCTGCCCTTCATGCCATACATACACTTATACTGTCACATTAAAACATTTATTGCAAAGTATACATGTTTCATAAAAACGTAAGAAAAACCATGTTAAGCCATATCCATCTGGGCCAGTATCCCATGTCCACCAGTAGTCTGCCTAGCAGGAGAAATTGTGATACATCCTAGATATAGTGTTCCAGCTCCCACTTTCCACATGCATGCTGTCTCCACAATTCATAGGTAGTGTGGTCTTTCTTTCCATGAATTAGTCTAATTGACTTTTTAATGTGTGTAAGCTTTTGTTGTCTACCATATACTGCAGTGATTTTGATCAACCTTTTTTCAACCATGAAGTTTTGGTGGTAAAACTTCACCTAGATGCCTGTTCAGAGTGCATCAATCTAACCTGGATGGACTGGCATGGCCTTCTGCTTCCTTTCAAATCTTACCATGAAAAACTTCAACATACTCAATAGAAAAGTCAAATTTTGAAATACTGAAGTCCTCCTCTAAATGGAATAGCTTTTCCTGCACACCAGGGAAAGAGTCCCCATTAAAAAGAGCCAACAATGCCTCTGCTAGAGCTGCAGCTCACTCAAGTCCCAATACAGACCATCAAGAAAAGCCCAATTTGAAGTCAATGTCCACATTTTCATGTTAATATAAACAGATTTTGGCTTATCGTCTCTATGTACAAGTAATATCAGATTTGTCATGGAGTCTTTAGAGAAGATATATTTTAAGCCCTCTAAACTGCATGAAAAACCCAAGGATTATTTTTAAGAGCTATGCTCTTTTTCTTTCACTGATCACTGCTAGAGCAAATCATAAAGGCTGAACCATTCTTGCCAGCTTTATTGTTTGCATATATTTTAAATAAAACTTTTATTTGTGAGCACTTTGATGTTAATTATCGTGCATCTTTTTTCTTTTATCAGAGTGTTATAAGAAATTATTGTAACACTTGCATGACTGGGCAATATAGATTGTGCTTTACAGTATCAGGGATGCTCCTAAACAAGGGGAGCATTTCCCTTCCAGCCCTTGAAATGTAGTTAAAATATTAACTAAAAATAAATTAGTAATAGTCCAAGTGTTTAACCATCCAAGTGTTTAATAGTCTTAGTGTTTCTATGCATCCAAGGTAACAGAAGATACTTTTCTTTCATGGTAGTTAGTTTTTTAAACTAATAAAATGCACAGGCACTTTTGAGACAAATATGTACAGTTGTAGGAATCGCACAGGTAAATAACAATCCTTGTCCAATTTTCAAAAGTACTCTTTATTCAGGCTATACTGTATGCTCTTTACATTCAACAAACAATCCACGATATATTCTAAACTCCTTTAAATGGAAGCAGTTTCACTAGTGCTTTTGCACAGGAGTCACACTGGACCTGTAGCATTAAACAGAAGGGGATATTCATTCCTAGCATGATCCTGCAACGTGGCAACACTTGCTCACTGGCACTGCCCAGTATCTAATTGTAGAAGGACTTCTCTGCTCCTGGTCTGAAAGTTCTACCACAGCTGAGAGCTCTTCAGGTTGATGCTCAGTGGAGCTGCAACTTTTCTTTATGTTTACCTTCCCAGGTTAAAGACAACTATCAGCACTGCCCTCATACATAAGTGTGCCAGTTGGTCCCTGGTGTGAACCCCCCCCCCCATAGCATTCCCACCACTTCTCCTTGTGGTCAGTGGTATCGGTACAGTGCCCCACAGCATGGACCACTCTCTCCTGGCATCTTTTCCCAGCCCATGGGGAGACCTTGGCTGCTGAGGAACAGCAAAAAGCAGGAGTTACCCTTCAGTGAAGCTTTTGGTGGGAGCATCCATCTCCAGTTTTCAAGGGCAGATGAGGCTCTTCTGAGGTACATGTAAATGGAGGCATTTATACTTTGCAAGTTAAACAATTGACATATAATAGCAAAACAAGGTTCAGTTGAGCAATTTAAAATATAAGTACTGTATGATATTAAATATTGCATTTTCTTACCAATATAGGGTATGATGACAGATAGGGGATTAATTTTTAAAGTTCAGTCTACCTATCTGCCTATAGCAACTATCTCAACATTTACACCATGGTCATCACTGTTGTATCTAAAGAGCTATCAGAGAAGCTGTGAACTTGGGAGTTAAAAGAAAAGACCTCTTTTTATCTCAAAGGTCATGTGGATGCTATAAAAATACTGATATGCGGTTCTATAAAATCTCCAGGTACATTTATTAAAACAAAATACATGTGCAGATTCTTGTTTCCTGTGATACAGGCTTGCTTCAACCTCACTACAGGGACACAGCTGAGCAGTGCTTGAGAATACTGGTCCTGTTAGTCTTAAGGAAGCAGTGAAAGCTAAGGATGTGTGAAGTAACATTCAGGACAGACCTTTATTAATTCTGGTAACTGCTCTTTGTGCTGCTGTGCTGGTTCAGCTTAAGATGTGGAAATAACAAAGAACAGCTTATCAGGGAAAGCTGATTCATCCCTTGTCCTTAACAGGATGCCCAGAGAGAGAAGAGTAGGCAGCAGCACTTCCCCATCCTGCAACAAGCGGCCCTAGGCTCACCTTAACCACATCCATACTCTTGTTCCTGCAATAAACTGTTTCACGTGACATGGCCCAGTCTTGCAAAATTTCTGTTTGGAGATGGAGTCAAATTCTTGCTGTTTCTAAAAAAATGGGAAAGATGCCCTTATCTTCTCCCTTGTTTTCTGAAGTTGGTCAAATGCAGAAGAAAAAAGCAAAGGAAAGGGAAAGAGCATTTTTTAAATGCAAATATTACCCTCGTCTTTTACCATCTTTAGCAAACAGGCTTGACACTCAATAACCCAATTAGGTAAATGAGAATTTTTACTCAATTTATGGCTGCATAATCAGGCACAGAAAGAAGAAAATGACAATTCAAATGAGGAACATATCAAGCAGATTCTGTTCCCTCTGTTAAAAGGCTCACAACTGCCTAACAGAGACATTCTGAAAACCTTAATTTAATCCCCTCCAACTACTAAAAAGTATCTGTATAGAAATTTATTTGAAACCAATACTTTAAGAACAGAAACGAGCCAAATTTTCAGAAGTGCTAAGCTTCCATACTCCCACTGATTTCATCTGGAGCTGCGGAGGCTCTTCTTTTCTGAAAAATCAAGACTTAGAAGTTCATGGTATAGGAAAATAAAATGTCCACACAAAAAAAAAAAAAAAAAAAAAAAAAAGGAGAAGCACTTGTGTTATGACATTAAATTCTAGGTCTAATGTTGTGCTGGGAATAGTTATTTACACTGCTGGTAAATTTCATATCAGAAATCCTAGTCCATGGAGAATACTCTCCCCAACACTCCCTCCAAAAAAAAACAACCCTAAACCACTGTAAACTTAGAATTCCTATGCTTCTTTTCTGTGTATTAATGTTTCATCAATTGCATTCATAAATGCCTACATATATATGTAGATTTACAAGTTTATGCATAGAAATCTATGTCTATCTATCATGTATGAAATGGAACTTTACATGCAGATGTAAACCTTATACTATTGAGACATTCACGTTTATCCATGTATAGTTCTTGCTGATACCAACAGCAAAATCACAGACCAAATTTTTGGCTAACTGTGGGTTTAGGTTCCCTACTTCTCTCAGTCTGTTTCCCAGATCAGGCAGCTGAGTCACAGAACCAATTAATTCTCAATGATCGCAAAAGGAATATAAACTCCTAACAATATCACAACATAATGAATTCATTTTGCTATAGGTTAAAAATACATGATAGATTACAGTGACATACCCAACTACTGGGTTACATGACAATACTTCTGGTAGCTGAGCAACTTGCAAAAATCCCTCTAGTTAATTAATTTAAAGTCACAGGGACTTACATTTGTAAGTAACTTACCACTTCTGAAATGTTTTCTAGCTAAACTTGTCAAAATGCATGCCATTATAAACTTCAGCCACTTTAAATCCTGAGGTATCCTTCTGATGTTTAAACAGCTGACTGTTTCACTGCTACCTATTTTAATTAAACTGTACACTCTGAAAATAACATTGTGACAAAACATGCTAATTGCTAATGTTTGAGTTACCTCCCGAGACTGGCCATATGTTAGGAAACAGTGTTTAGCAATGACTCGATTGCGTGCTGTACTTGATAGGGGCATTATGGAAATGTAAAAGCCAAGCGTTCACTGCTACTGAAATGGCACCAATTCTGGACTGTTCAATACATTTAAAAATATGGATTCCATTTTCTAAAGCAGTCTAACTCCATTCCCACTGAAATCAGTGACAATAGGCCAACAATTTATGCTTCTGAAAAAAATTTCTCTTTGATGATCACAAAGGATTCACTTTGTAATGAGAAATTTCCCTTGAATCCCTCATACAACTTGGATCACTAACTCCATGATTGCACAGGTACTCTCACATTCTGATGGTGCTCCAGTATCTAAAAAAGTGCTAGCTGAGGCCCTAAAAATCTTCCATTATTAAGTTTCTGAAATCTATCCATTTATTTGGAGGAACATGTTAATAGAATCCTTTGCTTCTGATATTCAGTTACTTCACAATTCTGCATTGTGCAATCATTATAATAACAGCATAAAAAGTATGTCTAAAGTTCCAAATAAGCAGTTACCAGTAGTGTAAAATAAATGCAAAGGCCATTTCATCCATTTTCTGAGCTCTGTAAAATAACTGTAGCTGTTTAATATAGGAAAACCAAAGTATCAAAAGCACCCTTGTAGTCAGTTACCACTCCCATAGAAATATTTTGGAGGATCTTCATTGTTTTACATTAGGTGCCTGTATTTCACAGCAACGTATCCAACAAAACAAGAGACCATGCAAGAGATCTGCTAATGTCATAAGAGAGAGCTTATTGTCAATGAAACAACCTTGTTGCTTTAATGAAACTAGATGGCTTATAACACAGTGTGAACCTACAGATGATGTTTTTAATGTGGGTTGGGATTTTTAAAGGTTACTGTACTTTTAAATCAACACAGTGTTCTTTGATCTTTAGCTATAACCAGTTTTGCTCCACCTTTTGAAAAAGCCAGCCTCTACTGAGTCTCCTAAATAACCTCACAAGGTATGTCTCGTGAAGTCTAGGCACTGCAGAAATTTCAAGATTTACTCTTTAAATGTAATTACGTGCAGAATAATTAGGCACACAGAAGAATAATTATTTGCAGAAGCAAGCCAAAAGGCCTACTGCTCACCCGCATTATTGCATCTATTTTTACTTAGTGCTAACGTAACACTGAAAATAAGGACAGGACTGAATAGGGAAAAGAAAACCTTTTGGGGTACACAGGAAGCAGGAGAGAAGAAAAAATGAAGGGATTGTATGATATGGATTAAGAGATTAAAAGGAAAAGCCAACAGTTGCTAACATTCAACCCTATTCTATTTCATCAAAGAGAACTAGAAGACATTAACTCTTGTGTACTTTCTGATTTGTAAGTGTCATGCTAAGGGTAGAAGATGAACAAGTAAAGGATAATTCTATTTGGAAGCTTTTGTTTGAACTTCCTTAGCATGTCTCTGACAGCAAAGCCAGTCCTTATAAACTTACTCTACAAGGACTTTAACAAGACATTTTAAGGATAAATGCTTACAAAATATTAGCACAGAGAAAAATCAGAAATTTTAATAATGAAAATTTTGACTGAAAATTTAATTCTAAAGCTTACAATCATCTGTCCAACAACAATTCAGTCCTATGCCATAAGCAAATAGAAATAACTTGAAACCAAACTCAGTCAGGAGTTCACAGGTTATCTATATGCTGAAATGTATATTGTATATGGTGAGATAGATAAAAGCTATGTGAAGTTCTGAATACATTTGGAGTATGTACAAATAATAATCAGAAGAAAAGGTTAAATTTAAATAATTCACTGCAGCAAAATGAGCTCTGACTCTCAATAACAACCTTCTGGAAAAGACTTTTGGATGAAGTTCTATGATGATGAGTTTTAGCTTCATCTTGCATGTATCGTTTGATTTAGTTTTTAATAATCACAGCTAGTCAGTGTTTAACTGCATTTTTGTATTTGCCACCTGAAAAACTAACAAAAAAAAGTCCTTTTCTCTTTAATCCTTTTGTTCATTGAAGTGTTCTCTTTTTCCATTCGGAAAACAAAACAAAACTAAACAAACCAACAAAACAGAAGTAATTTTGTACTTTCTACTCTGCCTCATTTTTATGAATACCATTTAAGCTTTGAGTTTCACAGGTGGTCTGGGCAGCCAGATTCCTGAAGAGCAGCTTAAGAGATCACATCCTAAATTACGATCATTGTTAAAGAGTTTAGAGAACTGGTCATCATTATTGCAAATGTCTTCAGCAAGCAGTCTAAGCCTCTTAGACAGCACTTCCAGATCCAAAACTTCGTTGACACTTTTTATAAAGTTTTGACTTTCAGTGTCAAGTTTTTTCCCACTCAGTGCCCAGTGCAGATGGCCTTTCATCCTAGGGGTTTTTTTGTTTTATTCCGGTGAAGGTAAGCTCTCCCTTTGAGTGATCTCCTCTCTAAACAAACATAGCCACCCAAACAGTTCACAGATACACCACTTCTGTTTTCCAGACTCCTCCTCTCCTGTCTGAGTTAGGATCTGAGACAGTTTCCTTCTCATGGGTGTTTCACCACCAGTGCAGACTCAACACCTCCCTTTGCAATCAATCACTGCAAACACAAACATGGTCTTGGCAATCTGGTCAGTAACTTTGTTGTCAGCTTTGACTTAGAGCTTTAGACCTTCATGTTTAAACTCCTTCCAAGTCATAAGATCACCTTTTCTATACTTTCATGTCAATTACTTCACAGTTACGGCAACTACCTTTCCTCTGGCCTTGACCTTCTGCAACCTTACTCCCTTTATATTCATGCAAAACACTGCTGTGAAGTCTATTATCTGAAGTCCCCATTTTTAGGGTTAGCCCATGTAATTTCTCTCACTGTGCTCTCTTTCTCCTGCATCAGACACAAGATATTCATTTTCCCCTACCCTATGATTTCTCTTTCACCATCAGGTCATGATGTCATTCTTTATAAACCACTTGATACATTTCCAGACTGTCAGTGTATGTTCTCTCTCCCAGCATATCATAGGTTTTAAGAGTTCTCTGCAAACACCCACAAAGTCATGGCAATTACCTTCCTTCTTTTAAACTCTTCCCAAGGCACCTAAAAAATCAAATGCTTCAGCATTAAGCTGCCACATACAGAGATGCTTTCCCTTCAGTTTTCCCTTTGTCTTCCCTTTGCCCGTCTCCATGGCTGCTCTGGGTTTTTGCAGTGCTCAGCACAGGGCAGTTCTGTCCTGGGACCACAGCTCCCACAGGCTGCAGGGATGCTGAAAAGAATCATCAACAAATATAAAATCTATAGGAAAGGTAAGACAAGGAAGCATGGCACATTAAGTCACCTTCCTCACACCACTGCAAGACTTGAAATTAAGGCAACAAGGAAAAATGTTAACTTGTGCTGTCATGCAAACGGCAGAAATTCAAGAAAGAATAGTAACCAGTCAGCCTCCATCCTATATACCTGAAATTCCTGCATATGTCTTTTCTTGCTTTCTTCTGAGTTCTGTAAGTAGCTGGGACTTGAAATGATAATTCGTGTTCATCTTTTCGAGCCTTGCAGATATCTCATCACCACAGCGTTACTCCAAGTAATGAAACACAGACATTAATTCAGTGTGTTACTACCTCCCCCAGTCATTCCAGAGGCAGAAAGCAAAACTGCAAAAGTTCTGCAGCATGTATAATTTACAAGGTGTTCTTAAATTAAAACAACAGAAAAATAAAACCCCCATCTTGATAACAAGAGCAGGATCTGATGTCCGAGAAATATATTCAAGTCGGATTCAAAATGCTGGCATTTTCAAGACAAGACCATTTAAAGGGCATAACCTAATGAATCATTAGCACCAAAGCCCATCTAAATTAAAACTATAATAAGATGATTTTAGAATCATCGCACCCACTTTTTTTCCCTCTCTACCCTTTCTATTTCACTTTCAGAGAATATCCAGAATTCCATTTACTTAAATGTGCCCTTAAAAATGGCTCATTCTGATAGATTTGATGGAGTTCCTTTCTCTTCTGTGACAGGAAATAAATTGAACCTTATGTTTTTAAAAAAGAAAATGTGTCAGATCATGTTCCTATTCTCAATGGAAGGGGAAAGACATTTCTCTCATTAGCAGGATCTGCCCTAATTTCAGATTAAGTTTTACATGATATGCATGAAATACATATATTTTCATTCTTTCTATAGATGTCTACTTAATATAATGATATTTTTGTTCACACATTAATACTTTCTGTGGGTTTTTATGAGCACCAAATAATCCAAAATAGGTTCTCCTCAGTATTATATTCAAGCTCTATGTTGTCCAGAGGCATTTAGGAAATGGCCCAGGGAAACAAAAAAAAAAACAAACAAACCCACCTCTAATAGCTGAAACTCGAAATATTTGGGCTCTGTGCAGTATGGCTCATCTCCACTCTGGCTCAGCCTGCTTGTGAGGGCACAGCAAAAGCCACAATTCCCAAATTCTCACGGAATCACAGAGAAGACTTGACCACATTACCAAGAGCAAGTTTTGTCTGAATGAGCTGAAGAGGCAACATTTTAGGCACTGAAGCCTTTCCCAGACTTTATGCCCAACCCATTTACAGCAACTGACAAAGGGTACAAGCTACTCCCCAGTGTCACGTAATACAATTTATTATGATGGAACTGCAAATGACTCTTTTCTGAATGAGCTTACATTGTAAATTCATTATTTCTGGATTCTCATGTCCTCCTCCTCCAACAGCACGACCCCCAAAAAAAAAAAAAAAAAGCAGTATGTCTTTAAGCTGCTTCCTAAAACATGAGTATTTGAACTCTGAAGGATGCAACCTGAGAGAACCATTCCTGGGAAGTTTACTCATAAAATCTTGACAGTTTACCTGAATAAATTTCCTTATGTCATTGACTGCAAATTAGTTCTCTTTAATTGGCCTGTGCTTATTTTTTTGTGCACAGACAATTTGTGGGACTTCTTACATTTGAGTCGCAGGTGTCTGCAGAGGTGAAATAAAGCTAATCCAGGAACAGAATAAGTAGGATCAAAAAAGAAGCCCTAGATGTTTGAGGTCACATATCAAATGCAGATATAATTTTAAAATACATTAAATTTCTATAATGGTTGAACTGACAAAGCAGCAATCTGGATTCCTCACCCTGCTACCAGCGCTTAAGGATGACGACATCTGAGGTTTGGGTTCAGCCTGTATCAGAGATAGGGTGAGAAAATTGCAAAAAAAAAGCCCAATTTATAAGCTCTAGTTCCTAAATCATTTAGTTGGTGCCAGAAAGCCCGCCCACACACACACACAGAAATGAGCACCTATAGTATGGATGCTATGTACACCCACTTTACCAGACTGCTGTTAGTCATTTCCAGCAATATCTCTATTGCTTCTCCGTTCCACAAGTCAGCATGTAAGCCCAAGTATTAATTTTTACTCTTTTTTTTTTTAATCTTTAAACACATTAATGACAGCTGAAAGGTGAAAGAAGTACAAGCTAAATACAAATACTAATTAAAGGAAAATATTTTTATATTTGTTTTGATTTAAATGGTTTAAGTGGGATAAGCAGAAGCAAAGGAGCTGACTGTATGGAGAAAGGCGAAGAGACAATAAGAGTTATTTGTGTAGATTTATCATTGACTTATTAAACCAAACAGAACATTGAATTATGCTGGGTAGGGAACAGTCTCGTGCTGGCAAAAAGAGGGGGATGGACAGCATTATACTCTTCATATATTCTGTTAGTTTGTGCATTTTCCTCTTTCAAAAAAGTGTCAGAATTAACTGTGATCACTTTGTGATCATTTTCCACTAAGCAGCCACTAATTCAGTATTTCACAAATCTGAAATTTCTGGGGAATGTGGCATTCCACACTACTTGCCAAATCCATTGCTCAGGATATAAGCATCCATCTTTCTGGCTTCCCTGCCAAGGGAAGGGTCTCTTAGAGCTACAAGGCTGCTGTGCCAAGGAGTAGCCCTCAGAATTTGGAAGGGCTGTTCAGAACTATTTCAGTCAAAACCACAAACCATTTCATTTTTCCAAAAAAGTAAGAGAATTTTGTAAAACTGACCTGGCAAGTGAGATCATGAGCCTAAGGAGAGCCCAATTAAATTCAACAAATTCTCTCTCAAGTAGCAGCTAAGGGAAAGAAGCACTTAAAAGAAAACTGAATCGTAAAATGAAAGATAATCTGATCACCATACACAATTACAAGGAAGTGTAAATCATTGCAAAAAAATAAAAGGCTTAAATATATAATCTATTTCATTCATTTTTTCCCAAGTATAAACAAAAAGCCTTTATCTCAAATTTTTGAAGGCTTATAACTAATTAAAAATATTCATAACAAACAAAATTACTTGCTCAGTCCAAACAAGTCTCTGCCCACATAAATCAAATCAACCTAGAATCACAAAAAATATTCCCAGCTTGCTTCATACTCTTCAAACCTCAGCGAAAGCTCAGCAAAAAATAGCTCTGCAGCATATTCTGAAAGTTAAATTTGGGCTATTTTGGACCTCAGGGAGAATAAATTCTGAAATCAAAGAATCTTCATGGAAACCCCCTATCACCATTTCCTTTCTATTAAGAGAAAAGCTCGATCATTTATGCATCTCTGCAGATGATATCTGCGGTAATACACAGATACCTAAAAAATAGCCTGCTAAAAGGTCCAGCTGAAATATTTTTCAATGAATCTAACTCAGTTCTGAACAGTAAGTATCTTGCAAAGATCAGAGGTATGTCATAACATACTACAGACAGCCTAGAATCAGCATTTGAGTCATTTTAAGGTGTAGGTCACCCACTTTTAGGATATATCTAAGTCTCAAAGAGGAAAAGGTGCAGATACCTACAGTAGACGACTGCCACCTTTTAGCTGTGGAAGACTGAAGAGCACCTTTTGGCTCAAGATTGGCACCCGATCAGATTTTTTCTGTGTTCCTAGGATCCAAGAAAATCAGCACAATATTCAGATTCATGTCCTGTAAGAAGCATATTTCAAGGATTTCTCAAAGGCATTTTGTGAGGTCCAAACTAAAAGGAGCACAACTTGGACTCCCTGACTCTGGGTCAACACACCTTCTGTTCTTTTCTCCCAGCCTTACTTTCATCACTGTCACTTTCATCTGGGCTGAATCTCCACTGTTTTGCTGCCTTCCACACACTTGTCTCAAGCACTCATTAAGATCACATGATACAGGGAGGAAGAGCTGGGTGTCACTGCAGTTTCTGCCACTCATGCTGATTTGTGTATGATGCTGAATAAAAGTGGGTGCAAAGCCCAGATTACTGTCTCACGGGTCAATCTACCTCCAGTTCAACAAATTAACATGGCTACACATATTTCATACCCAGGTATGGCATACATATCTAGGTGTGGTAAAGTTGACTAATACAAAATACACCTTTCATAGTCAGAACATAATCTGAGGCTGCCGAGGAAAGTCTAGACAGTTGAAAATGTAATGTATCAGCTTTCGTAAACTTCTGGAAATAATCCAATTTTGTTAATCACCTACAGTCACAAAACTTGTATCAGACTGCCAAGACGCCAAACATCAAAGTCTAAGGGAGGTGGACATTTCCTAGTGTTTTCAATTCTTGGCTCTCATTTATTTCTCTAATCATAATCCAAAATCCTGCAATAAACAAAATAACTAGCCTCAGTTTCAGAGCACCATTCACATTAAGGAGCATAAAAAAACCCACCCTCCTTAATATATATTTGCAGTGCACCAGAGAAGAGTCAAAGCCATAAAATCAGACTTCAGACTCTGCCAAGGACACAGGGAGCTCACAGCTACTGTTCAAAATGAGAACTATTTAATTATGCAAAAATTAATTAATATTAGAATTACAGCTTTTTCCTTGCATGGGTCTTAATCCACAATTTGTCCACCTCTTACTGTGAAGCCCTTCTTCAAACAAATACGTACAGGCTCTCCTTAAAATTTCATGTTCCAAGCAGATCTTTATATGGTGACACTCTGAATCTCCACAGTTTTACCTGTCCCATTTGTCCCCTAGCAAATGGCATTTAAAATTCCAGAGTAGCTTCACAAACTTCACATGCAGCTGACAGTGAACTCCCAGGTTCCTGAAGGTTTTTCTGATATATTGTGCCATGGGACCCAGAGATATACATCCCTCAGAAGTCTGAATGGAGACAAACCTTCTGCAGTTCAGTGGCAGAGGCACGCTCCACAATTTGCGCCCAGAAAAATGGACACTAATTTTAAGCACAAAATATAAACCCTCTGCAAACCACTCAGAAGTGTGAAAAGTAGTGGCTGGGGTGATCAGGGGGCTGGAGCACCTCCCATACAAACACAGGCTGAGGAAGTTTGAGCTGTTAAGCCTGGAGAAGAGAAGCTGCATGGAGAGCTCACAGCAGCTTCCAGTAGCTGAAGGGGGGCTATGAGGATGCTGGGGAGGGGCTCTTTATCAGGGACTGTAGTAGCAGGACAAGGGGTAATGGGTTTAAACTTAAACAGGGGAAGTTTAGATCAGATATAAGGAAGAAGTTCTTTACTGTGAGCGTGGTGAGGCACCAGAACAGGCTGCCTAAAGAAGTTGTGAATGCTCCATACATAGCAATGTTCAAAGCCAGGCTGGACAGGGTGTTGAGCAACATGGTTTAGTGTGAGGTGTCCCTGACCATGGCAGGGGGGTTGGAACTGGATGATCTTAAGGTCCTTTCCAACCCAAACCATTCTGTGATTCTATGAGTCTATATACATAGTTGGTAAAGGCAGCATTGATGGCAGTTCAGCAGAAAGACAGCTCTGCATCTTGGGTCCTTATCTAAATGTGCATAGCCCAAATTTCTTTTAAATGTGTGTCTAAAATTAACACATCAATTCATATCTAACTGCCTTAGTTAGCAGCCTCACTCTCAAAAAACTTCCATGAACCCAGCAGACCTCCTAAAGCCAAGATGTTTCTTTGAGATCACCAGTTCAGGGCTGGAGACAAATGAAACAGCCACAGCTCTACACACCAGTTTCTGGGTGTCTATAATTTAAAGGTACCTAATGTGCTCTATTATAAAGTCCTGTTTCCAGTTGCTTCTAGTTTTGCCAGACTCTCAGAATCTGCACTGAAATTTTCTACAGCAGAAGTCTGCCTCAGGCTTCCCTTCCTCCCCTTTTGTTTTCAGAGTTTCAGTTAAAACTGCTCAGCTATTTCTGAGAATAAAGGACTAGAAGAAAAAACATGTTGTTTTGTCCATTGTTTAAAAAAAAATAAAAAATAAATCCTGGCTTCGAATCTCTTCTGTCTCCTTCTTTTGTGTGGGACATAAAAGATCACATAAAAAATATCACCCTTATGCTAGGTATATGGATTATTATATCCCTGTGAAAAGCTGTCCAAATTTGGCAAGGAGCCTCCTAGGGATTCTGGTTCATATGCATCTGTAGAGACTTCAGAGGCAACTTTTGTATTTTCCCAAGGTTCAGTTGCCACTTAAATGCTCTAATCCTTTCCCTGTTCTTCCTCCTCATTTCTACCTGGGCTGCCCTGTGGCCATGCCCATGGCCCCAAAGCAAACTCTTGGTGTTTTTTACCTATCCTCACCTAGGCACCCCGGAAGCTCTTAGAGCTGGGGCTTCAAAGCTCTGCTGTGCCCCTTAGCTCAATGTTTCAGGGGGAGAAAATAAAATAAAAGGGAGAAAAGAGCTGCAGGACACAAAGCGAAATAACAAATCAGCAGAAGGCGACAGCTAGGTGAGCTAAGGCGGAAGATAGTAGTCAAGGAGGAGCAGAAAGGGACTACATAAGAGAAAAAGTAAGGAAGATAATGGTACAAACAAAGTTTAGGAGTCCCATGTTGTTTTCCACAGGTGGAGCCATCAGGAAAGTGGGAATCATCCTGCTGGCCGTGTAACTTGCCAGGGGCACTAACACTGTTCTGGTCTATGGTCCAGAGACTCAAGGTTGTGTTAAGTGATCTTAAAGACCATATGATTCTACTTTTTATCTATTTTAAGCTTTTTTATTTTACCTTTTTTGTTGTTGTTGTTCTCTATTTTTAAAGTTGAGGAGCTACATTAAAAATATTTGTGATGAAAAGCCAAGTATACTGGTATACAGGAAATACCAGTATTATTGCATTTACATACAACTTAAATTCACTTCCCTTATGAATACCAATCATGATACTGCTTTTAATAACACAGTCACCTGCCTCATTCACTGCATGAGAGAAACCTACCTTGGGAAAAATCTTGAACTATATGGTACAAAAGGCTATCATTTACAGGATCCATACCTCAACCAAACAAGAGATGCAAAGCAATTAACACAAAGCAATTAACTGAAAGAAAAGCAAGGATAGTCTTCTGGTAAAAGTATTCCATTTTTGCAGTTGAAAATAAATAGGAGTCTATCTCTTTTATTCCTTTTTACAGTTACTGTGTACTCTTTGTTTGTGAATTCCTAACGCAAGGCACCTGGGGTCAGGCTGGCAAAGGTACCAAATACTCCCACCTAAAATGAATAGGAACTGTGCTTTCAGCATATAAAGAACCATGAGATACCAAATGTTTGTAAAGGAATTGTGAAATGTTAGCTATGCAAGGTGGATAGGCCCTGTTGAAAGCTGCAGTGTCAGTGTTTTAGCTTTCTTTTTCTGAGATAAGATGAATCCTTTCTCAAAAAGATTTTGAACTGCTGAATTAATCTTTCTTTGTAAATGACTTGCAGACTTAGTTAAGCACACCATGGGGAAGGGCGAAACAAAACATGGGTTTGTACTAATTCTGGGGTTTGAAAGTGCTATCATATGTAAGGCCTAAATCTGAAGAAATGGGGTGTTTAGTAACTGAATGAGACCTTGTTCCATGGCTGTACTAATGGTGTACTTGAGAATTATGCTTCAGCACATTTCTAGAAGGGTAGACAGCAATCTTGTGTAAATCCCATTTGTTCTTAACTTTTACCTTGGAATTTTCTAAATCTAAGTTTTTACTCTGCTATTCTTCATGTATTCTCACCATGAATCTTGTTGACTCTTCATGAAGTATCTGGGTCCATGGGAGAAATCATGCATGGTGATGGATAGGATACTTTCCAGGCAGTTGTCATAGAGTCCCCCCCTATAATAAGATGAGAATTAAGCATAGTTATTTCTCTACTAGGGTACCAGGTGCCCATAAAAATGGTAATTTTCAGAAATGAATCAATAAATATAGCTAATTATTGGCAAATAGCCTAAAGCTATCCCACTTTCTAGGGCTCTGATCTTCTCATAACTCATATGTTAGGCAGGGTCAGGTTTGAGTCATTATGTAACTGTGAATCCCCTGGGAAAAGCTTGGGAGCTCCAGGCTGCACTAGTGGCTATTCAGTAGGTGGCATTATATCCCTAAAGATGGTGCCAAGACAGTCCCCCCGCAGAATATTTCATAAAGCAACTTGCAACCATAATCCTCATCTTTGGCCCCCATCTGTCCTTACGATTCAGTAATCCCATATAATTTCCTTTCTGCAGAAGGGCGCAAATGGAGGTGCGAGTTTCAGCTTTCCTACGAAGTTCTAGAGGAACTCTGTGCTCAGCCTCATGCAGAGGGATGTAAACCCCTTAGGCACTAAGGAGTTTCTCAAATCCCCTTTCTGTCTGTCACAGGTCTACATTTTGGTACCTATGTTATAGGTGGTGGCTTGTGTGCTCCAAACCTTAAACCCTGAGACTAGGTGTTAGTAGCTAACTTTTCTCAGCAAAGGAACCACAAAATTTGGAGATGCCAGTCTTGATCCTGCACAGGAGACAGCCTGAATGTGCTGAATGGGGGAGACTCATTGCCCACTTGATTCAGACCTGAGGGCTCCATTTGCTGTTAGGGCTCAGAAAAACTCAAAGAGAAACAAAAATAAGGCAGAAATTTTTAATGTTTGTTGGGGGAGGAAGTTGCTGTGAAGGTGGTATGTAGCTAGAGACAAAACAGATGCTTAAGATATATACATTTAAAAGAAATACAAGTTGGAAATAGTCTTCTGCAATAGTAAGCCAAACCTTGGGAATAAGGGACAAACTAGACCCAGATCCTATAGATACTCATGGAGCTTTGCAACTCCACATTCTCCATATACTCCCCTTGACCTCTAGAGCCTAGATTTCATTGAAAGGGGATGGACAGACCTGTAATTTCTTAACTGACCTTTGAAAATAGGATTAATTCCTAAACCTCTGAAGTACTTTGGCAAACTTTCTCCTGAGTTGTTTCCGTAGAGACAATAAGCCACACTGGATTTTAAGTTTCCTACTATATGCTTTTTTCTCCTTACACACGGAGTCTCCTATTTAGTACTTGACAGGGGGGGGTTGAATATAAGTGATCCACTTCTTATCTACGGATGTCCTTTTGTTTTGTTTTTCAAAGAGTATGTGCAGAGAATGCACAGCATGACAAAGATACGAGGAACTGCAAAAGAGAAACTTGATGCTGGTCTCTAGGCTGGCCTGGCTGTGTAG
The DNA here is from genome assembly GCF_033783945.1 of Neopsephotus bourkii. Classification (NCBI taxonomy): domain Eukaryota; kingdom Metazoa; phylum Chordata; class Aves; order Psittaciformes; family Psittacidae; genus Neopsephotus; species Neopsephotus bourkii. The sequence goes on from NW_026901668.1 coordinate 2,009,538, forward strand.
GTGTGGCCCTCGTACCATTAACACTGATTACTTTGTTGAGATTGAAACTGTAGTTTGTGGAATTTAGCCTAAGAAAGAACAAGCTGCCTCTATTTTGATATCCGGAAAGGGAGGGAAAGGGGGGAGTGGCAGGAGATTGTATTATGCCTGAAAAATCCATTTAGAAAACTAGCAACATTTTAATTCTGTTTCCTCTGAAAATCTCACTGATTGCTACATTAGTCTTTGAACCATGTTCTCACCAAGGCTGCTGTTTCTCAGTCTTTAGAGTCAGTTTATTCAGTTGGTTATGAATGACTTTCAGCCGCTCTTCAAATCGTTATTTTCCAGGCCCCATTGCAATGAGGGGTCACTTGCAGTTTCCATTATAAACCCAGGTTTTCAGGTGTTTATTATAACTTGGCAGTTTTCAAATCTGGGTTAAAAATTGGTACACTTCTTTGGTTTTTTTTGCTGGTTTTGTTTTTTTTTTGTTTGTTTGTTTGTTTGTTTGGGGTTAGCTTTTTTTAAGGCCAGGTGGGCTTTCTATCCTTCCTCCTCTTCTTTTTCCCCACCTAAATTTTAACCTTTTAGGAGCTGAATAAAACCTCTGTCAACTGCAACACTAAAACATTATTGGCAAAGAAATTAATTTCTCTAATACTACTAGTATTTTGAGGGCCATGCTTGTGGTATATTCTTTGTGATCAGCCTAAACTTCAGTTTTTCTAATTCTCTGTGAACACGCCTCCAGTTTGTACAATTCACATACAGCCCTGATCCAACACAGAGGTCGGTACATTGCCCAAAGTCCCAGTGATTTCAGTGTGGGTCCACGTGAGCTGTACCCTTGAACCAAGTTTTAAAAGGGCCTTAATGCATTTTCCAAACATCCTGTAAGGGGGTAGTGCTAAAATTAGTGTTTATTGCTGAAAAGTAAAGACAAGCGATTTTAGTGGAAAAATGTGGACCCATTCACAAGGTTCTGATTGCAACATCAAAGATTATACTAAATTCAAAATGAAGGAGGAAAACTCCACTAATGTTTTTCATTTTTGTTGGTACATTATTAATTGAGCTTTGGATACTGAACACCTGAATTTCCAGCAGGTTTTCTCTTCTGTGTTAGAGGAATACTTGAAACTGCTAATAGAAGGTCAATGAAAAAGTTACAAAATTTACATTAATCTTTCTTAGATAAATTTAGCATGTAATTTAAGTAAATAACCTAAACCTGATGCTTCTAGAATAATCATCACTAAAATACCTTCATCACACCTTGGTTTCAAAATGTGAAGGTTGAACAGACTTTCTTTTTTTCTTTCATATTTACTTTAATTCTTCAACACCTGAACAATCTTGCCCTACTTCCGATAATGCTCTTCAGTGACTACGGTGCTGCAGACTCGAGTCTGATACAAGATACATGACTCTATTTATCACTCAGTGTTCTGTATAATCTGTTACAAGCACAGTAGCTAGTTTTACATGGGTGCACTTTTTCATAAAAAAAAAAAAAAAAAGGCTCGTTTCCACAACTGTTTTTTGTCTGCAAGTGGTTCCTTTCTTAGGCCCTTACTTGGGGGAGTAAGGGTAAGAGGTGTGTAAAAATCCATTGACTCAGAAGTCAGAGCGAGGAAACACCAGCGCTGTATTGATTTAATGTTGCTGCCTTGCAACCCTTGCTCGTGTGAGTAATTTTCATTTGGACAACCGGTCCCACTGACCTCACTGTGAGTGCTGGGTGAAGGAGGATCACTTACCTCAGGACAAGTAGGATTGGACCCCAAAATCAATACAGCTGCTACAACAGCATTTTCACAACTCAAAATCCCACCGATGTTGCTCGGCCATGGAGAGCTAGAGCTGCTGCCCTGGCTTCTGTGAGGAGGTCCACTTGAAATTGAAGGATTAGGCACATCATCAACTCTGAAGGGTCTGCATTTATTTTGTTTTTACCTGACAGCAGCCTTCTCTGGTCCTATCACCACTATCTTGACTGTCTTCCTTACCCAACAGTGAAAACAAACCATTTAGCAACAAAACCTTTCCGCAAGTCCCTCCCCAGAGGTGATTGTTGTGGTAGGCTGGGAGGAGGAAAAGGTCCCCGCAAAATGGCCTTGAGTACCATGCTGGAGAATGCAGTATGAGTTCTGTAAATAAGCCTTATCACTCGGTGCATTAACGTGTACCACAGAAAGCCTGTGCCCTACATTGGGACCATTAGCTGTAGGCAGGTGGGGGAGAGGGATAGGCAGGGCACCCACCAACTGGAGGGGATAAGAGGTGTTATCAGATTCAGGATGCACACTCTCCCAAACTTTTTTGTTTGTCTGATGGCCTTGGGCTTTTTCTACTGTAGCTTTCAAATCTCTGGCAAACAGCTCACTGCAGCTCCACATTTCAATCCTTTGGGGGTTAAATAAAATGAAGGTAGCTGTGAACTCTGTTCTCCTTCAAACTAATGGACTGGCTTTTCCCTTCCTTTTTCTGCCTCTCTCCCCCTCCCTCTACCCCACCCCTCCCAAATAGCCCCCTTTGTCCACTTTTATGAATTGAAACATGCACACACACTTGCACACGCAGGGAATCCTGCCCATTAATTAAAGGACTTGTCAGCCCCAATCCTGGATTCTTACAGTGCAGGAAATGTCTCCCCTTTTAAGTGCAAAACCATAACATTACCATTTCCCCAAGTGCTCTCTGTTTTAGGCTGCTTTCCTAATTAGAGGGATGATAACAGCCCTGCTGATTGGCATTATAAAAGCACTAGTTTGGCTTCATCTGTCCCAGGTGTGCTGTGTAATTTTTTTCTTCTCACCGTTTCAGAGCAGTACCTCTCTCCTTCATTGTTCCTTAAAGTTTTCATCTGAGGAATTAATACAGATAAAAAGACATTAGAAAAGAACCTCCACTGCCAAAGCTCATCAGTGGAACCTTTTATCAAAAGTACAAACTATACAAGTTAGTTTTTTTTTTTTTAC
>NW_026901668.1:2015000-2060000 GCF_033783945.1 Neopsephotus bourkii
CGTGCAGGAGAGAAGCAGGTCTCTGTCAAGTTTTGCTTTTCTCTATGTGCAGATCAGATCAGGAGAAAGGGGCTCTATTAGTCTGCTGCCTCTGATTGTGCTTTTCGGGTTCTTGCTCAGGTTGGTTGTGGCTGAGTTTTGTTACTACTCAGAGGGAGAGGGGGCAAGAGATTCAATAACTGTTCATTGCACAGTATGCTTATTCCAGGCATATATATATATGATTATAAAAAAGAGGGGGGGAGAGAGAAGCTTAGTTGAGGGGCTGGTGGTGGGGAGAACCTGTCCTAAACATATGCATTTCTGAGGTTGCTTTGATTTTTATTAGAACTGCTGGAATATATGAGGGAGGGGTGTAGATGGCAGAGCACTTCAATGCTTTTAAATCTTTCTTGGGTCTTGAAAGACTTCTATAATATGAATGTCATTCAAATTTAGGGTATATTATAAGCTGACATCTTTCAAAGCTTTGTGGAAATCTAGTGTGGTGCTTCTAATAGCAGACAACAGATATTCACTTTGAAGTCTGAAAACTGTATTCACAAATTCTTAATCTGGTCTTTCTCCAACTGCAGATGGCTCTTAGAGGAAGATGCTTTGGATTTTTCTTTTTTTTTTTTTTTTTTCTTTAACTTTATTTACAGTAGGCTAGGCTCAACATCTTTATTATAAAACACGAAGAAACAATCATCTGGAATCAGGACGTGATATCAAAGCGTGCTATACCTCTTCTGTGTTTGCATGTCTGTCTGTCTCTTGGTCAAGGGTGCTCAACACCTATAACACCCCCGTACCCATTGTATGTCCCCTCCAGCCTCCACCACTACGTAGGGAATCAGGATCTGTCTCCAGCTCTTGGGGAGAGGGTGCTAAGGGGGGAAACAGCTTGTCTTCCTTCTGCATTCAGCCTAAGAAGTGTAGGGAGGGTAGTGGCATGTGGCAAGCGGGGCAGGGGACCGTGCTGGAGAACGGGAAACTTTCACGCCAGTTTCCACTCCTCTCTGAGCAGCTCAGATCCAGCACGGAGAGAGGCAGCGTTTTCACCTTCAGGGATTTTTCTCATTACTCATTAATAGAGAGATATGTATCTTGCCATTTTTCTGTCTTAAAAAAAAAAAAATGCGTAGGCAACTTATTGTTTTGTTTAAGCAAAGTATTTTGGGAGGAGTGATGGGGGGGGGCTCTCCCCTATTTCCCTGGTCTGTTTCGGGAGCGCTCTCTGGAAAGGTGATCCTGAGCCGTTTCAGTAGAGGTCACTTGCGTGTGCGTGTGTGTGTGTCCCTGGTGTTTGTGTCTAGCATATGCATGTGGTTTTGCTGACTGCACTTGCAGGCTTGTAAATTTTCACCATGGGAAATTACCAACAAAGCCCAATCTGTCTCCTGGCTGCTTTGCACTTTCCGAGGGCGGCTGTACTTGAGCGAGCTGCAGAACGAGAGAGAAAGAGAGAGGGAGAGAGAAAGGGGGAGTTGGGAGGGGGGAGGGGGGAGAGGAAGGGTGGGTGGAGGGGGAGAGAGGTAAATAGCCTTAAATCGGAAGGGAGCTGCTTCTCTGTGGTCTTCCACAAGAGCTGCCTGGGCTCTGCTGGCTCAGTAATAACTGAGTGACCTTTTCTTTTGCTGTATTATGTCTGGCTGGTAAGGGATTGCATTTTGCAGCTGATAAAGCCCTGACTTCATTCAACTCGGCTCCTCACACGCTGCTTTAGGTAAGTTGTCTTCAGCCAGGACGGAGACAGACAGCCTTGGACTGCAAGATACTAAAAGGAGGACACCTGTAGCTCGGATACGGTCAACACAATTACTTGGCGGATCCTTGAGGACCTCATTATTTTAAACTTAAAGAATAGCGATCTCCCTCCCCACCTCTCCCACCCCCTCTTTATTTTTTTTCCCCAAACAATGCTTCTTTTTGACCTTTTCCAAGGAGAAGAGCTACAAAGCAGCCACTGTGCTTATTGAACTGCCTCCCCTGTATCGCTTAATTGAGAAGGTAAGTGAGGCAACTGTGTACATAAGCTTTGGGTCATTTGTGTATGTGTGTCTGCATCACTCTCCCTCTCTCCCCTTCCCTCTATCTGAGTCATAAGCCGGGGCTGCAATACACACACACATCTCTGCACTGCAACTTTCACTCAAGCTGCAGCTCTGCTGAGACTGTTTTGTTTAAATCATGTGAGGCTTCATTATTTTTATGATGAGACATGAAATACATGCAAGCAGAGGATGCTGAGCAAAACCCATCCAACTGTATGTCTCCAGAAATAGCAGTCAAAGTTAACAATGAATTGCAGCACAACCACCACTCCCCCCCCCCCCTCGTTATTATTGTTATTATTATTCTTGCTTCTTCCAGAGCTTCCCGAAACGTGCTTTTAATTATCAAGGGACTCGGTTAATTTCCCACTCCCCGGCTTTAATCCACAAGCCTCACAGTACAGCAGTTTAATTTGCAACTGGTTCGGTGCCGGGTTAACCGTTTGGGCAGAGCGGCGGAGGAGTGCGGCTGCCGTCGAGATGGGGGGAGCCGGGGGGGGGGGGGAGGGCGCAAAAAACTGCCGGGGGGAGCCGGGCTGCGGAGGGCATCCGGGCTCGGGCAGCCTCCCTTGAACCGGCTTGGAGATGGGCAGCCGGGCTGGCGTTATGAAACAGTATTTCTGTCTGCGGGCCTTTCTTTTTTTCACCCCCGCCCCGTCCGCCCCCCTTTCCTCCCTTCATCCCGAGCACTATATGGTATTGCTAACGCCGCATGTGACAGTTTAATCAAACCCATTTGTTAAAACAAAGCTAAGAGACCACTGGGATTACAGGTTTACGGGTAGAGTTAGGGGAGCATGTGGCTTTGCCGCTCGCCATCTCCGTGCGCGGCCGGCGGCTCGGGGATACCCCCACCTTCCCGGTCTCCCCCTCCCCTCCTCCCGCCGTCCGTCCCCCCCCCCGCCTCCCCGGGGCTGCGCCGCGCCGCACTCCCGCTCACTTGACCCGAGCCGGGGAAGCACTTGCTACTTTTCCGGGATTCGGTGCTTCAATGAGAAGGAGCTCTCCAGGCGCCCGTAAATCAACTCATGCAGAAAAAGGAGAAAAGTTTTGGTAAGGCGGCGGTCTCCCGGTGTAGCGCGCACCGAGCCGGAGCGGTGCGCTGTAACTGGAAGGGGGGGGTGGGGGGGTGGAAACACCGAGATCACTTCTCTTCCCTCGTCGACCCCCAGTGCGTTGCCCTGGCGAGAGCCTGAGTGTGCTCTAAAGAGCCCCAAAATGGAGCTTTGCGGGACTGCTGCTCAAACCCGCTCGTTTTGCGGGGTGCACCGAATACCGCCGCACGCTTTCCCCGGCGCCTCCCTCTCCTCTCTTCTCCCCATCGCCCCGTCCCCGCCGTGCTCGGAAAGGAATTAGCACAAAAGGGTTGAGCGTCCAACTCCGAAAGGGATTCTTTGTTGGAGAGTGTATGTTTCTTATTTATTTTTTTATTTTGCATGTGAGCTGCATCAAAATTGAACTCAGTCTTGCAAATCTCTTGTTGGCCTTTGCCAAGCACTAGCACTTTGCTGCCATGGTAACTGTAATTAAACTGATAAGAGTGGAAAAATGTCAGTATCTCTGAGCCTTGCAGCTGCATTGGAGAAAAAGGGAATCAAATTGGTTCCCAGCACCACTGCTCTAAAAACGGGAGGGAGGTGCGTATGTATGTGTGAAGAGAGCTGGAGGGAGAGACGTGGGGGGGACACGACAACGGTAGGGACATAGCTAAGCACCCCCTGTCCCTGAGATCTGGGTACGTCTATTTGCTGCGTTGTCCCTTAGGGGGCTACAGCCTGCAGGGATGCTCTGGGCCACTGAACAGAAAGAAACAAGCTTTTAGGCCCAATCTAGCTTTCAAAAAGAGAAGGGGAAAGAAGAGAAATCTTTTGTTCGGTGTCTCTTGGCAATCGACTAGCCATGTTGGCCAAATTCTTTTAAGCTGTATCACTGCTCCTAGCTGTGAGACTGCATTCCCATTTTTAGTTTTTACCTAACCTCTTCTCTTCCACCACCCCTTCCCAGCTCACCTCTCTTATTAAAAAAACCAAACCCAAAATAATGAAGAAAAAGTCAGATTCCTCTGCAGAAGGGGCCAGAGGTGAAGTTTAGTTATAGAGCATGGAAAATTAGCTCAAAAGTATGGAGAAGAGACTATATCCAGAGTACTAAAATCCTTACTTTTATATTTCTTTTAAAACCCCTGAGTGTTATGGAGTTGCGGTTACTTTGTTGTGTTAACTACAGAAGCTGAGACTGTTCGGATGAATTGCACAGAACAAGAGAGCATAATGGAGGCAATCAACCGTTAGGCTGGTTCACAATGCAATCCAGGCAATTAAAAGCTCACCAGAGTTTAAATGAAATGGTTCTACTTATTTCTGTGCACCACACTGCACAGGCTATTATTTATGTCTCTTTTTTTAATTATGATTTCCCTTAAACTGTCAAATAACACAGAATAGCAGGGTCTCGGAGGCAGTAAGAATTTTCCACAGAACAATTTACATGCCAGTTTAAAACTAGTTACGACTCCTGATGTGTTACATGTGAGTTCGGAAATGTTTCTTTGCTTTTGAAACCTTAGCTTCTTTTTTCTCTTTAAGTCTCTGTGTGTATTATCCTGAATTACTGAAGCTCTGAATGTTTTCAGGATGTAGCTACAAAGTGGGAAAGCATCGTAAAAGTATTCTTTTTATCTTCTACTAGATCTCTAACTCTCTTGTTGACTCTATATTTTCAGTATGCTGTCTTTTGAAGACCAGTGCACTGATACTTAAGTTGCTCCAAACTGATTCGAGTAGAGGCAATACATACTACTGTATGTCCTATATGTATGCTGAACATCCTACTGTCCTTGTGTGTGTGCCTCTACAAAGGAGAGTGGTCTTTAAAAGTTTTCAGGTGATCCAGGACATAATAATGTCTACCTCTTCCTCCTTTAACATGCCTTTTAAAGACTGTCTACCACAAACCAGAAACTGAGCTCTGTGGGTTTTGTGTGTGCTGCACTCAGCATCATCAGGAGCCAGTTTTGCTTATAGATGCCACTAAATCACTAACAAAATACAGTTCATTATGTCAAATATTCATTCCCTTTGATTTTTGAGAAGGGTGATGATTGGAGTGAGATGGATTTTTGTTTCTCTGCCTTCTTCCAGGAGCCTAATTTAGTTTTTTCCAGCAATCTTCCTCTTTATCCAGAAATCATAGTTACAAATCAGTTGATAGTGTTTCATCACACAATAATAACAATAACCAGGGATGGGAGTCAGTGGCATTGAGCTTATATGGGGAGACTGAGGGAAATTCAAAAACCTGCAAAGCAGGTTATTAAGTTCTCCCTTCAAAAAATCCTAAGGGTGGTGGATGGTGATGAAGAAGTCTGATTCCTGCACTGCTCTGCAGTTTATGTGTAGTATCTTGGGGACTAAGATGGAGGGAAGGGTAGAGAAAGCCCTTGAAAGCATATTGGGGTGAAATAAAAAGGGCTTGTTTGACAGTGACAGACTAGGCACTGAAATCTCTCAGTTTTAAGAACAGATATGCTCCGTGATGCAGAGCATGGGTAGGACTCTGCATGACTGAAGGGAAAACTGGCTTTGATTTTATTCATTTATTTATTTAACAGCCTTCGTGTAGCACTTATTGTATGGGATTTTTTTGGAAGTGCTCTATAAACTCTGCTTTCCCAAGGGAGAGGAGGACAGCCAGGCAGCAGTGCTGTGTGCCGCTACCTGGTATTTCAGCAGCGAAGAGTTTGGAGGGTTTTATAGGCGCTGTCAGGCTCTGAAGGGGTCCTTCCTGCATCCTAAGGAATAAATGGGTACCTAAACTGCAGCCTGTGAAAAGCCGGCTGACAACAAGGTGCAGGTATTCTTACTGCCAAATTGATAACTAAAAGACACAAGCACGTATCTGAAAAGTGTAACTGCATCGGCGATATAATAGGAATGTTAAAGGGGAGAGAGATGATCGGTGGGGTGATCTGCATTTAGGTGACTCATACAATACAGAAGAAAGTAACAAAATGTTCCATTTTCAAAATTAAGTTATTTAATCCAGGGCATGTAAAGAAAAGGGCATGTGCAAAGAATTTGGAGATATGTAAAACACTTTTTGGAGTGCTGTTTTGTGCTTCGTTTTGTTTAGAACCTTTCTACTCTTCAAAAAAAAAAAAAAAGAGTAACTTTTATTTTATAAAGACGCAGTAGTTTGGGGATTCAATTTTATTTTATTTTTTTTTTTAATCTTCATTAAAATAGAAGCAGCTTCATTGCAAGTAAAGTGCAAAAATATCAGATCTATCAGAGGAAAAGAGCATTCATTTCCTCCAAAAGCTGCTACAGATTGAATCCCTAATCTGAAGATGCTGCCAGGGGGATGTCAGCACCACCTTCTCTCTCAGCCTCAGGAAAATAGATGCGCGGGGTTGCTAACACGACTTCCGTGGGGTGCCTGCCCCTTTTCACTTGTCTCTACAAGAAGGTTTGGGCTAACCAGCAGGAATGACAGTTCTCTGTCTACTTTCCTCATCAGTAGAAAATGTCTCAAAAGTTGTGCAGGGGTATGTGCAAGACTGTGCAAGTTGCAGTTTTATTTGTAATACAGTAACCTCCTGTTTGCAGCATATACCTCAGGAATTATCAGCCTTGATTATTGTAATTTCTTCAGATGCTCGCTTGTTTAGCCATGTTTCTGCGGCATCTTGTTCCTTTCAGATGGCGTAGGACAGTAGATCTGCCTGGATCAGAGGCTGTCAGCCTTCACTCTCTAACCTGCTTCCTTATCAGGCAACAAAATTTTTACATTAAGATTTTTTTCTTTAAAGCCTTTAACTGTGTTAGCTCCTACTTTATCCTGGTTTCCCTCAAGCTAAAGATTAAAGTCCTAGAACAGCCCTTCTTGCTTCTGAACTTTTTTACTGAGTTCCAAGAAGTTGATACAAACTGTGGGCAATTTTAGGCGTTTGTCTTCTATGTGGCCGAAAAGAGGGGCTGGGGATAAGCTTGTTGTTGGCACTCAGCAGACATTTATACTCTGCCATGATACTCAACTTTACAGTTTAAGGCTTTTTGACCTAGCAAAGCTATTAGAGTTATGGCAGGACTTTCTTTTACAGTCTGGTGTAGGTTCTTTTCCAAAAATCTCTCGTATTTTCACTGCTTTTAGAGTTTATTCATAGCAGTCTTATTTTGCTGCTTCATTTATGTACCCTGGACTTAGGGGAGATAGTTGGCAACTGAAAATACTGTAAAGGCTCAGCCTTTGTCTCACAGTGCTTGCTCAAGATGAGAAGTGTGTTTTCTTTCCCAGATCTGCCATACACTGCAGAACCCTATGCAGGTCACTAGATATCGTCCTTCCTTCTGTGAACAGCAAGCGCATCTTGAGTTTGTACATGGTGTAGTAGCTTTGAGAGTGGCATTGACTGGGGAGTAACAGGACGGCAGCAATGCTGTTTTTTTATACTTATGGATAGAAAAATACAGATCTTACACTTTTGTTATGAGCTTTCAATGCCGTGCACCAGTACTGCTGTTCTACCTGAAGGTGCCCACTAGGACAACTGTCAGCGTATAACTGAACAGCTAATTTAACAGGTAAATATATCCCTCCAAAACATTTGAGTGTATTACAAAGTGGGGGGCAAGGCTTTTGTACTTGCATGTCACAATAAGAATTACTATTTCTAATTCAGTGATCAACTTCTCAAGTGAAATTTGGGAGTTCAGCTTGGTAATCCTGGAAAGTCACTTCACTGGCTCTATGGTTGCTCTGGTCCACATAAATTCCATGTGATCCATGTACATAGAGATCCCTAGGACACCTCAGCCGGCATAGCGTTTAACCTCTTGTCTCTGTAGTGCCGATATCCATAAAGACACACTGTACTATTGCCTCAAAGATTGCACTAATTTTTGTGTTTTCCTTGTACAGGCTGCTTTAAAAAACAAACAAAAACCCCAAAACAAATCCCAACTTGTTCATGTTCTAGCTCCCTGAGTCTGCCTGTCTGCAAGGGTGTATTATAGCACCAACCGATATCTGCTGATAGGAGCTGGGACTGTAAAGCATTCTTACCAGTAGGTATTGGAGCATTCATGAGGAGCTCTTGAATTTTCTTGTCTTTGTTGCAAGACTATTTGACCTTTCACAGCCTCTGGGTAATAACAGGATGCTGTACCCTGAATTTTGGGGTAGGATTTGCTTGTTGGCAACAGCATTTGTTGCCCAATCTTGACAAATCTCATTGTAATATCCAAATGCACTCTAATGAGCAGCATTTTTTTTAAAGTTATATTTCTGATTGTCTTTCAGACAGTGAGCTAGCCTGACAGTGTAACAGTTCTCTCTTCCTCTCTGGTGCCTGTTTGATGTCCAACAAAGCATCCACAGAGCTATGATTTTGTTTATTCTAAGGACGGACTTTCAGAGAATTGGTCTGAGTGTAATGTGATGGCAGTTCATGGGATTAACCTAGAGAGACCAGTCTGTAAGCACTTTGGGGCAGTGACCTTCTCTCCCCATTTACTGTAAAACTGAGGGCAATTGATTTTTGTATGGATCTCTGGAAGCTGGCTGCAGTGCTCTGTGTACCAACGCTCAACTGTGTTCCACTTTTACCAGTTCCTTCCCTTTATTTGTGGTTCAGACATTTGAATTGGTTTTTAAATGCTCTCTGCTATTACTTCTAAAGGTATATATATGCACTTAATGGACACTACTATACTCCTTGTCAAGAACTAGCTGTTGGTTAAAATGGCAATTGGAAAGTGAGGCAGGATTTTTTATATTTTGTTGATACGGAGGGAGCTGGGGGTTTGGGGTGGTGGTTTTGTTTGTTTGTTTGTTTGTCTCTCATTTTGTGTTTTCTTCTTTGACAAATTGGCAACTCTCCGACCTTTTAGATCTTTCAGAAGGTCCTTACACTGCAGGTTGTAACTGGAGATACTGATACTGAAGTCTCTGGAGGTCTGATTGCTTCATTCATGAGTCATAACAAGAACTGAAATCTTAAAAAACTAAACATTCCCCCACCAAGACCAAAATGCCTGCGTCAAACCTCCCATGAAACTCTGTCCCTGAGCCTCTAACAGCTTCAGTTTTCTCTTTTTTAGAATCTGAAGTGCTTCCATATTTTATAAGATAGTGCAAATATGTAGATTTCAGTATGTTTGCCACCATAGGTATGCTGTTTATTTAAAATATTGGTTGCTAAATATTGCGTACTTTGGGTGAAAGTGGATGACTTTTCAAATGAACTGTTTTTATTTCTCATTTTAAATTTTTAATCCCATTTATTTTCAGCAAAGAGACCAGGCAAATAAAGTGTTAAAGAGAAGCTGTGGAACTTAGAGCAGTGGAAGTTTCTGCTCTCAAATTTATCTTAGCATTGTTTTCAGCTTGCGGTGGACTATCTAGGTTATTTCATCAGATCGACACCACTGCTTTTTTAACAAACTGGCAGGGGGAGGAAGAAAAACGTGAGACATGTACTCAAGAGAATATCTATTTTCACTCTTCTCTTCCCTTGTTGTATTTCAGGTATACAAATGCTCTCAGTCCAGCCAGACACCAAGCCGAAAGGTTGTGCTGGCTGCAACCGTAAGATTAAAGACCGGTATCTTCTAAAGGCCCTGGACAAATATTGGCATGAAGACTGCCTGAAATGTGCCTGCTGTGACTGTCGCCTGGGGGAGGTGGGCTCTACCTTGTACACCAAAGCCAACCTTATCCTTTGTCGCAGAGACTATCTGAGGTAGGCCACATCCTTCCTATATTCACTGACAAACTTGGAAAATCTGCTCGGTCCTCACTGTGTAGTTGCTATGCATAAGCAGTACTTGAGGGCTGCAAGGCTGAGTATATATGGAGGATGAGAAAGTAAATAGTAAGATACAGAGATAAAACTAAAATCTGAATCAAAAAGAACAAATAACCAGGTCATGAAGGTGGTTGCCAGTTTTCTGGTGCTAATGCTGGGGTTCTGTGCTCAGAAGAGGGAGAAAGTAAACCCTGCCTGTGCTTTCCACAGCACCATGCTCCCAGGGAGCTGTTGGCCTGTTCCTCCACCAAGCAGCACTGCAGTAGCCAGGTATAGAAGCCTGAAACTGCTTGCATGGTTTTCACTAGCTTCAGTGCAGGGTTTGGACTCTGTAAGTAAAGAGTGCTTTCATTTGTCTTCACTTACCCACTTTCATCCTTCTAGTTTGCCAAGGGATTTAATTTGTGGCACTAGAAGCCTTGTTGCCATTTAGCTGTTAGAAGCTGGACCAAGATGACCAACTGTCTTCCCACTGCTAAAATAACCATGTAGCTAGCAGGATCAAATCCATTTTGGTCCTGATTTAAGTCGGTGGCCTGAGTGGAACACTGAATAACCTGTTGCTACTACTCAGACAGCAAATAGTTATCTAATTTTTCTACCTTCTTTGTTGCTTGAGAATCTACAATCTCAAAGGTATTTGAGGTATAACTTGTAGCAATGTGCTGATGAGCAGTACAAGGCAAGTTTATCTGCAGGTTGCATAAATAAATAGGGATACTTGGCAGCAACTAAGTTTAATCAGGAACTTCAATCTCCCTCAGATCTCAACAGTAAATAAAGAGAAAAGGGTTCTCTGGGGTGATTCGTAGCACCTATTTCCTATAGTAGCACCTTTCATCTGTTCCCTGTAGAGAGGCCCTAGTGAGACTAGCTGCTCCAGGCTAACATGAACTTCTGGGAATATTTCCTCTGCCCCCGTAGTGATGCCTTTTCCTTTTAAAGGGACATTGAACGCAGTAATACACTGGGGAAAAATTAAAATTCTCTTTGAATGTGTTAACTTACAAGATCAATTTAAGCACAGGTACCAAATAAGAGATTCCCACACACCAATCAGTTCCCATGTTGTACAGTATGGGTAGGTCAGAACAGGAGTCAAAACTAAACCATTAACAACTGTTGCTACTCTGGCTCTCGATGTTACAGCCTCTTTTTTCTAGAGTGGAACAAAAATCTTCACAAATGCATTTGTTCAGCTGAGGCTGCATGGCAGATAAGGCTCTCCAGACGTGGGCTTGGACTACTTAGTGGTGAAGTGCTCTGCTACCTATTAAAACTCTGAAATGAATGTAAGGTAGAGTACTGGGAATTTAGCATACAGGTCTGCATCTTAAAGCCATTGTGTTAAATCTGCCAAAGAAGTAGGTAACAAACCTTACCTTTTTAAATATTGGCAGGGAACTGTTTGAATTGAAGGGAACTGTTGTACATGAACTTAACTTTTGTGAATGTAACTTTTGGTCTTAAAGTGTGTGTCTGTAGAGAAGGGGTGAGAGCAACTTCTGGGGAGGAAGGTAACATCCTCATTTTCAAAACCCATTTTAGGCACCTTTCTACAATAAGTGCATGCAGGAGAGAAAAAAACTCTGCTATGGCTGTTTGATCTGAGTTCCAAATTTACTGGAGACTTTGAACTTACTAGATCTCCTTAGTGTAAGTGCAGCAGATCCCATGTTTTAAAATCAAATGTTTAAAATCAAAACCAAAAGTTGTCTAGTAGTTGAGATATGAGCAAAGCATATTTCCCCAGCATGGATGTGTGCACGTGCTTACACACACACTGTTGCGCTCTGGTCTTTGAAGGTGTAACAGGAGTAAATATTTTGCTAACAGATTGTTAAAATTCATATTAAGTGATTCAGAGAAAGGAGAGTGTATTTTCTGTCTGTCATGAACACACACATTCAAAACCGGTGTTTCAGGTGTTTGTTCATACACAGTAACTATTTCTGCTCCAGTGAAACCAGCATACACAAAAAATGATATAATCAGTTTTAATCTCCGATTATTTATTTATTTTTTTTTTTTTGGTCTCTGGGTTTGTCAAATCTTAATGAAGCTATCTTGTCATGAACCTTTTTTTTAGTGATACTTGTGAGTGCATAGATTTAAACTTGGTATTTACACTAAACTTCAAACTGATGCACTTAAGGTAATTGCAGATAGTCATTTGCCTCATTGCCTCTTATCTACTTAGCTATGCAGTGAACCTATAAAAGTGATCTTTTTAATGCTAATGTAGAAAATAGTTAAATGTTCTCTAGCTTTGTAGTCAAATAAGCTTTCATATTTAGCAACCCACTTGATATGAATTTAAAGAACAAATTACTTTGTACTAATGATCAGATTAGGGTTCAGTTACAGTTTCAAACTATCCTCTTATTTATTTTTATTTTTCTTTTCAGCCACAAAAGAAGTCTTTTCTACATATAAAAATGCTCTAGCTCCCTATTAATTTATGTGGTGCCCTCTAGAGGATATGTGGCTTGAACAATACTATAAAGAGTAAAATTGCTTATTAACTTGTCTTTCTGTGTTCATTATGTCTTTCAATAAGACAATCATTGTGCAGATGCTATAAGCAATAATGTACCCAGTTTGGGTGCTTTAGCATTCATGGTTAAATTCGCAAACTGTGTGATTGTGTCTTTGGCTATTTGCAAAGATAATTCCAGTACCTCTCATTTAGAGATGCCTGCTGAAAAACTAAACTCACCCTGATGCACATTCTTCTGCATTTGAGCCCTGAGGTACTCACTTTATGCTTTTCATAAGTACTCTAAATCTTCAGAACTCCAAAACTTGCTTTGCTTTATCTCTCTGCTTTGGTAAAATTAGTTAATCTTATTGTATTAAAACCTTTTTTTCTGGGTTGGGGGATGTTGGAGGGATGAAATAAGTCTTTAATGAGGTAAGGAGCTTGGAAGGTGCTTTGGGTGTGAGAGGCTTTACTCTGGAAACTGATTCATGTAAGTCACTCCAGTGGTTTCAGGGGCGGCGTATGACACCAAAAGTATCAGGGTGGCCACAGCAGGAATGAACTCTGTTTTGTTAACAAGGATGAGAACTGACTTGAGGAAAGAAAGCACTCAATGTTAGAAATAACACACTCGGTGAAAATGATATGCAGAGTATAATTCCCCTGCAGGCTTCTGTCTCCTGCTTATACAGTCCTGGGTTAGGAAGTGAAGACTTAATTTAAGGAACTTAGGTTTACACCAATATTTCAAGTCCATTTACAGGAAGTGAAATATGCAAGAAGTTGGTTTTTTTTTTTTCCCCCTTTTCCCTCCAGAGCTGTATGGTGACATCTTAATGTATCAGCGTATCCTGCTCTGTCCGCTGTTCTGACTGGCAGCATGTCCATTTACAAGCACAATATTCCCTTTGAAATCTGTCATTATTGCCATTAATGACCAGTCATTATGTTAACAGCCCTTGGGCTGTTAACGTGTCAAACTGGTTGTTAACTGGAATGTTATTACTTATTTAAACTGCAGGTATGAGTTGTGTGAAATGTGCTTTGGTTGCGTGTTCTGGGTTGCTTCTGCTCAAAACAATAGGGAAACATTTGCCTTTGGGGTGCCAAGGGATTTGCTTTCTGTTCCATCTGCTCATTTGATTTCTGCATATTTGTGAGGTCCTCCTACCCCTGGGCAGCTTCCTGATTTCAGGTGCAACTGTGTGCAATCCTGTCTCTTAGCCTTGCATGCAAATGGGCAGCCGCGGATATTTCCAGATGCACAGTAATGCCTGCCGCACATTTGAGATTCATATCTGGCCCCTAAAAGTGTAAAATGAAAGACCGACAATTACATGTAACTCAGTTGTATTAAATAATGAGCTTCCTCGGATGCAGCAAAAATATGAAAGTACAGCTGTGCTAAGCTAGTAGCAATGTAGGTCAATCACCCTTTTCACTTAGGTTTTTAACTACGCAAACCCTGCTGAGCGACCAATGACTACAAAGTGCTGTTTCATTCCTATTTAATTTTGGCAGCATTTTACTGAAGAGTAGGCATTCATGCAGCTAAATTATCTTCACCGTTTCTGGTTTTAACTCCAGCTCCATGACACTAAATGTTGGAGTGGATATTTCTTAGTAAACACAAAGAATATGGTTTATGATTTTTTTTTTTCCTCAAACCCATCTCTTCACAAGGAAATTGAATTAGAACTTTTATTACTTTTTGCATAATTTCCCTAACCAGGCAAACAGATCATAGGAAAAGGATTAACCTAACTAAAATATTGGGGTGGAATTTTTTTGCCCTGAAACACATCTGAAACACTATCAGAGATGGAGAGGGTGGTGACACAGAAGTCCACCCCCACCTCCACTGCCCAACCTGGTTATTGATTTTGCTTGTAAATGTACTGCAGACTTTAAGAGTACCACTGAACAACTGTGAAAATGCGTAGATCACTATTCCTGAAGACGGGGACAGATCTTTTGGGGTTTTTTTTCTTCCCATTTGCTGGTTTGAGGACCTGAGACAGGCCACATATATTGGATGAGATCTTGTAAATAATGAGATGTGACTACAGAAAGTGAAGTGTTCACCCATAAGCATCTTAAAGATGCTGCCTCTGTAAAATATTTAGTTTGTGGAAGGGTGCAGAATGAAAAGAGTAGAGTTTAGAGAGCTGCTTTTTCCTGTACAACTGCTCACACTCTAAAGGCAATTATTATTTAAAAATTACTACATATGAGTACTTAGACTTAAAACATCTTGTAGCCTGGTACCGATTAGCAGATCCTATTTCTTGGGTGGTGGAAAGTGCAATTTAAGTATTGCAAACACAAAGATACGAGCTCTCATCAATGCATTTATTGCATTGACACCTTACAACCCACTACCTGTTAAGAGGTTATTTCAAAATGACACCTCTGCATGCTTCTTGCCCAGCTTGGTTAAATAAGGGTGGATCTTTACAGACTTAGGCACCCTGAGTTTTCAGGAATACTGAGGTATTTACAGCAGAGAGGCTAAAGAAAACTCTGCTTTCTTCACTAAAGCTTTGCAGAACCAAACTGCGATTTGTACATGAATATCCTTGTTGCAATGCATTGAAGTATTCAAGGGAGTACTAGCTTGTAGGAATAGGTCCTAAGAATATTTTAAAATCTATACAGAAAAGGCAGGTGTAGTGGTCTGCTTGTTCTAATTTCACTACACAAGATGAAAGTTCATCTAAATTTATATTAATTGTATGATTTAGAATGTCTTAAAAAAAGAGAGAGAGAAAGGCAGGAATACTCTACTCTCTGTCTCTCCCATTAATTGACAAAGGTTTAGAAAGCCTTCAAACACTTTAACAGTTGTTGAAGGTATAAAGGTGTACTACAAGGAGTGTAATGTGTGTATGCACAGGTAATACACCCAACTTGCAACGAATAATGCTTTTGATTTAGTTACACTCTGGCTAGTTTAGCTTGTTCCTATTTTAGCTCATCTGTGGTAGCTTTTAATAAGAAACATTCAATTAAGCTGTTAAAATTGGTGTTTAAGTCATGTTGAAATGCTGTAAAATGTGTGTACTCAAGTTTGACACTCTTCAGTAGTTCCATGTGTTTCCCCGTATCTGCTGGTATTTTTCTTCAGAGCTGCCAAATTTTTAATAATTGTGTTATTTTTAGTGGCTTAAAATACACAGTTTAATTTCCAAGAATGTGAATGTTCCCTCTTATAAGGCTTCTTGAAAACCAGGCGCTTCTTGTGAGTTGTCAAAATACCTCATTAATCCCCTGGAAATGTTCAAAGAATTTCAGGAGACTTTTCAGATGAAAGTACAGTGCTTCTTAAAGCCTGTCCTACAGCTCTTCATTACCTTACTACAGTACGGTGTATTTTGATGGAAAATTATTTTCCTACACAGATTTTTGTCAACGCATCGCAACTCAATAAAGCTTAATATAAGCAGTGATTTGGGGGCAGCCTAGGTAAATCTGCAATGCCAGAAGATGGGATAAAATTTGGTGAAAGAGCAATTCTGTAGGACTGATTTAGTATTTTCTGTGTTCTCTTTTAAAAGAAATGCAACTTTCTTGATTTCTTCCTTGCTGATTTTTTTCCTCAGAATGGACTTTATGACTAGTGTTTTTTATAAAATAGATTTTAAATAACACCCATATTAAAATTATTTACTTTAAGAGTAATATTGTCAACTATATTATGACATGCGATTTGACATCCAAGCTTCAATTGGAAACTTTCTGCATTTTTGGCCAGATTTTGCCCAGAACTATATGTGAAAAATGCATCTATGGGTAATCTAGTAGAAGAATGTTTAGCTCTTACAGCCTTGCACAGAGGTGTCTTTAATAAGTTCTGATTTCTGCTGCATATCTGTTCCTTGAAAATAAATAAAAATAATTTAATTTGTTTGAAATTTTAATTGGTTTTGTGGGGTTTTTACCCAAAACTGAAAAACAAGTCAACCACGTAACTAAAAAAAAAATAATTCTTACTGAATTTGTTGTATTTGTTATAGTCTTCAAATGTTCTAGATAATAGATTATATTCCTCCTTGATGTTAATCAAATGGACAGTAGCCCCCTTGACTATAGGAATTACTTTCTCTTAACTTCTCACTGAAGTTAAATATATTTCATGGTGGACTTGGAAACCAAAATACACAGTACACAATACTCAAATGATTTCTAAATTAAATTAGTCTTAATTGTTGCTGTCCTTAAGAATCCATATTGTGAGTCTACTGTACAAAATGCATTGGTTTTTTGATAGTAAAATTCCTGACAGATTCCTTAGTGTTGTAATGATGACCTTTTAAATAAATCTAAGTAACAGTTACAAGATTGACTTTTTTTTTTTCCCGTAGTCATAATATTCTTGATTTATAGTTCTTCTGACAGAAACATCTGAAGCAATGAGTCTACATTGTTAAAAAAACTTTACATGGAAGTAGGTGTAAAACTTGTAACGTAATTTTGGTACTGTTGTTTTACACCTTCCTAAGTTATACTCTGAATCATTAGCCTTTCAACACTTGAGTCTTACAGTGCATGATGGGTACTTTTTAAAATGGCTATGGGTATCAGTCGATTCATATTTAGAAAGAGAAAAGGCTGTATAAGTCATCTGTAGGGTGTCCTGCTTTTTTAGGTGTATGTATCAATCTATCAAATCACCATCTTCTTGAAAAGGAATGGATGGAAGAGCTAGCTTTACCTCATCAGGCCAAAAAAAAGATGTCTGTAGTGGGCTATAAATTAGTAACATCTGGATTAACAGAAACTGCTGGTTCCACTTCTTTCTAACATGTAAAATGGTATTAAAACAAAACTAAACAAAAAACATGAAACATTCCCTGAGCCAGGAAAAATCACAAAAGTAGTATCAGATCTAGAACACATATTAGGGAAAATATAAATTGCTCAAACAATAGGATATGTAGTTCATCCAGATTTGATCTTGAGCAAGCCGTGCATCAAAATGGACCAGTATACAGCTACGATACCTTGCAAGCTCTCAATGCTCATGTCCTCTCTGCATGTGGGCTTGGTACAATACATATGTATATATTTAGGAGTCATGGTGGAATTCAGCACCCCATGTTGCACAGGTTCTTGCAACATGATGATGGTCCCATCTTCTCTAAAACCAATTAAGACAGACTTTAAGTGTGTGCTAACAGTTGAGCATCTTGATAGCAATCAGTATGATTAGTTGCAGGTTTAGTTTAAACATGTTCTAAAATATCACTAGGGGGTGATTGTATAGCTGGTTCACAATTTAGTCCCTCTTCTGGTTTCACTGGGAGCTACCAAACTGCAGCTACCAGCACCTAGAAAGTATTTAGCACTTACTTTTCAAAGACTACAGTAGCCTCAATTATTAACTGCAAAATGTTTTCATTTGGGATTAGAGTAAGCCCTATTTTGTTTATTTTATAACAAAACACAACACAAAGGGGAATTTTCACTAGCAGAAAATGGCTACTTTTATACAAGAGAAAAACATGTTCAGGAATGATTTTTCTCAGGAAATTCTCCTGCAGGTCTTGAGTGAAATGGCATTCTGCAGTACTGGAATTTAAGCTCTTCATCTTTTCTTTTGCAAAAATGATAATGTCTTATGTTGGCACATAGTGGATGAAAGTGAGAATTGCACAACATGCCAAGATAAAATTATTTGGGGGGAAGCAAGAGCAGAGAGCATCAGGGATTTTATTGTCTTTTCTACATTTGGGGGAGGTGAGAGTAAGTAAGTGAGAATAAGTCAAGTTATGCATTTGGATAAGCTGTAAGTGATGATATATTGGCTTAGAAAGACACTATACTACACCAGGTTCCAAATGTCCCCTTGCTTTTCTATTGCCACTTTCATATCACCTTTGTTTTGAACCAAGCTTGAACCTTTGGACTTTATGTAGAGGAGTTATCACTTTTCTATCCATATGAAAATGTGCAAAATGCTTGTGAATCAAATATAATTTTGTTCAAGATAAGCATCCAAGTCATAAATATCCTGATAAGCAGAGTCTCAGGTTCTAACTTACTGAACAGTATTTATTATATTGTAGACCTGCATTGAACAGTGTTATTGTTCCACCAAGGGACAAATAAATTATATTTTTTAATTTTATGACGTTTTTTCTTTGCAGATACCTTAAAGAGAAATATTTATTAGAGGAAAGTTGATGCAAATACAGATTTAATAATTAACTCTCCCTTTAAATACGTCTGCTCTAAGAAACAGAATTTATTATTGCTGATCAACTTCTAAAATGCTTCCAGTAACAATCACTGAACTTGGCTTTGCCTTTCAGATAAATTTCTTGGAAGGATTTCTAGGTAGTGATAGTTTAAGTGAGTTACATGCTATGGATTAGGGATGGTAATAACACTTGCAATCACTGTGAATTATTGTCTTAGTTCTCATCTTCTGTCACTATGTTTGCTTCTATAGAAATCTTTTTCTGAAGTCAGGACCCTCAGAGCTACTACTCTTTCTCAAAATTGCAGTTTAAAAAAATAAAATTTTGTTTGTTTTAAATAGTAGAAAACTTAAAACTTCATTTTCCCATAAGGAAACAAATTGCATTTCTCCACTTTCTAATTTGTATTGAGTTAATTTTACACAGAATTCAGAAGTTTCTGGAGTTTGAGACTTGGGTTTACAAAAAAATCCCCCAAACTTTCAAAGGAATTCTTATAAGCCTAATGTGTCTGCCTCATACAAAATGTCAAGAAGGGGGAGTGTAGTTTCAATAAGGAGCTGTTCTGCACCAGTTTTTGCTGGCTTCCTTGTTTAATCTGTAATCTGATACATTTAAGAGCACTTTATACTAAAATAACATTAACCCTAATCCTAGAAATGTTTACTACATGCTTGACTTGTGCGCTGAATAATCCTATTGATAGGTATAGGGCCTATTAATTTAGAGACCTTAGTAAAGCCAGATATTTAAACTCGGAATGCCTTTGCCTGCAAGCCTCTCATGAATTGCTGTGTCCTTGTTTTTCATATACTATATACTGTACAGCAATTACCCCTACCCACAGCATGACATCTCTCCCTCGCCCCCTGCTCAATCTCACAACTCTCTGCCCCTGACCCGGCACCCTGCTGCCATGTCTAGGATGTCAATCAAAGTTTTGACACCTGTAGCAACCTTGCCCTGTTTCTCTTTGACAGAAAGGATGGTTATTTGTACTTCCCCAAATCAAACTGCTAGTGGATGATTTAAGGGTCTAACTCTAGGCTTGTCCCTTACAAGCCATGGGCAGCTCATGGGCTCTGCTCTCCACAGTTTTCCTGTGAGACAGCGGCAAGAGGTGGAACAAAACTTTATTAAAAGTATTGATGTTTATGAATCTTGGGTTCTCAATTCACTTTCTATTCATGTTCCAAAACTGTGCTAATAAATATTTCCTGTGTACTTAGCTTCAGGCTTTCAGAAGGTTGTTTTCATTTTTATTAAGACATGAGGTTTATACATTTTTATACTCCATACTGTACTTAAACAAATAAACAAAAAAAGATCCAGCATGACACTGAATACTTATAACATGGAGCACTAAAAATATGAATTAAAATATGTTCTCTCTCCTTAGAATTTCATTTATTAGATCAATCTTTAAGCCTACAGGAAATGCTGCAAACACTGCAGCAAGTGTGCTGGTTTTAATTAGCCTGGCTGTGCTCTGAAGTTAGCCAAGAGCACTTCATCCAGCACCTCCTTACCTAATAAGTCAGTCATAATGTGGAGTGAACTACAAGTAAAAAGAATCAGCAAGGAAAACAAAGAGGAACAAACGACTACTTCACAAGTGCACATCCAAAGATGGGTGTCTTCTGCGCCCCTCTTCGGCCTTTCATTATGATCCCTGATGTGCCCCTGTTAGGGTCCCAATTACACTGTCTCCAGGTGCAGCACAGCCTGAGCATTTTCTTGTAATAGCCCTAACAACATCGTGCTATTTCTCCCTATTCCTTATGTCTTTCAAGTAGGTTCTCATCTGATAATTATAGATAAAATGTACATACGTATCTTATAAGAGCACATCTGAAATGTGTAGGGTAGGTGGTAGCGCCCATTACAATTTCAACAATTTGTCCATGGAATAGTTTGAAGATGAGCACCAGAACAACCTCTTCCTGCTGTGGTAAGCAGATGACTGCTTTCATCCACTTCTTTACCCTCCTTATACAAATACACCTCCTCTACTAAAAGATCCTTGATGTTTACTCTGAGTAAAAGCTAGTATATGTTTGCAAAAATTACTGCAATATGTTAGATTACCAGTCTTGATAGGAATGTACTGCATCTGGACAAACAACTCTGGAACCAGCTATTCAAAGTAATATTACTAATCACATAGTCTTACCATGTTGGCAGATAAACAGTTTTCCTGTTGTGAAAAGGTCATTTTTATCTATTTTATATATGCGTGTGTTATTTTAGAAGACGTATAACCACTCTTTTTTTGTCTGATACTTTCATTTTTAACTGCGCAAATCCTTTTCTTTGGAAGTCCTTCTCTTCCTCCTTGTAAGCTGATCCTTCTGGTTTTAAGGTGTATTTTTTTGGAAAAGTTAGTTCTTGCCACCAACTCCTACATGCCTCCTGTTTGGCTTAGTTGTGCAGCACTGTCAATGTTATGTAAGTAGTATAGTGTTGTTTTTCTAGAGTATAAAATTGCTGGTATAGGGACAAGTATTCCTTTCCACTCTAGAAAACAGAAGGGGAAAAAAATGAATGGGAAGGAAACAAATTTAGAAAATTATTGCAAGCATGTTTACTTTCCCAGGAAATCTTGTGTAAGTGGAAAGATGTGATTTTTGTCAGTTTAAGCCTGGAAACCACTATCCCTGCAAGGCACTCAAGAACCAACTCTCTTGCCTTCCTAACTGTTTTATGTATGCTTTTAAGCACTGCTTCTTTGAGTCCTTAAGATCTAGCTGACCTCTTGTGGAACCAAATCTAACCTAGGTCTGGTGTGCTTCTCTGTTGAGAAAAGACACACGGAAAAGCACAGTTCCATAGCCCATGTCCTATAGTAGCTTCCAGCAATGCCTTGCTTTCCAGACTGGGTGGTGACATGCAAAGGCAGCATCTTCCTGATAGGAATAGGCCACATATTACCACTGTATTTACTGTCTTCCTCTCTGCTGGTTACAAGAGAAAAACCGTAACGATCCAACATACAAGGATTACTGCTAATTCAAGCCTCACTACAGTGTTGCTGGTTGAAGGCACTACTGCTGATGGGTGGAATACGACCTGCAAAGTTCTTGTGTCTGCCCCTGCTTCAGTGACATGCATCTGGTGACTGCTGAAATCCTTTCTCCCTTCTGCTGCATATGAGGGACAGAAGTAGTTATGGTTCTAGTTTTTACACAAAGAAGCAAAAGAGTTAATAGCTACTCCTGTTTCTCTGCTGAAATTTCAGAATATCAAAGATGACAGATACATGATGCTGATGTAGGTGACTGTCCGTCCTCATCAATAATATTTGGGGAGGAAAAATTATTAAATTGCAAATTTAAGAAAACTTGTCAAGAGAAGATTACATCAGTTGTGTTTAGATGGGACCCCTGCTTTCCTTTCCTAAAATTAAATGCAGTTGCCAAGACAGCTGCATCTGGGTAGATCACTCTTCCGTAGATTTGCAGTCTTGCTGTCACTTTTCCGTTCTCCCCCTGCTCAAAGGGAACACCAGCAAACTGGACAACTCCCTACTTTTTAGTGATTGGGGAAGACTGACAGTTTGTGTATTCCAAACTGAATGCTTTTGCTGCAAGATTAATTCTGGAGATCTGTCATTCTGGATGGGAGTGGTGGTGTGTGAACACAGGCTTCACACTGCATACAGAAGTTTTGGTAAGGAAGAAATCCCTGCTGAGAGTAACCCAACATTTCTCTGTATTCTGTATCCCTGTTGCTGTTGCGACCACCACCACCGCACCTCCTGCCTGCAAAAAAACCCCAAAATAAACACAAGGAAAATGCCCTATTGCATTCTACCAGCTCCTCCATGATAAGGATATGAAAAATATGACAGGCACTCACTAGAAAACAGATGAAAGCAGCCCTTGCAGAGAGTCAGGGAATAGCTAAATTATGGCAGCAGACATGTGGCTCTTTGGTTAACACCAAAATGTAGGCTGGGAAAAAAGTTCCAATAAAGGGGCAAGAAAGAATAAAGGCTTGAAGCCAAAGCATGTTGCTGTATTTGTCCCAACATAAATGATGTCTAGCTGCACACATGATATTTATATCAAATGTTTCTTCTCATGGTCCTAACTACATTGAGCTTTCTGTTGTTTCTTCCTTAATGCAATCTCCAAAGGTCAATCAAGTTAAAGAGTCAGGCTGATGAGATTAGATATTGCTTTAAAAAATGACCAAAAAAATTGTGTTTGGAGAGAGGCCTGAACATGTCTCCAGTATAATTCTGTCTGGTTTGCTCCAGGTTCCTGTATCTTTTCCTGGAAACACTGTGTGAACTGAACTTTACTTCTGAGCGTACTTTCTCGTTCTCTGGTGATAGCTTAGGTATCTGCATGTTCTTGGGGAAAGATGGGGGAGTCTGCTGGGCACAGAACAAAAGTAAAATGACACATTTAAATGCCTATTTTAATATTCTGGGAAGATTTTACTACCCAAATTGTGTGCAGTGAGTAGGGATTTTTCATTTCATACATCATTCACGACTTGCTGCAGTGATTCCAAAAAATCGTACAAACTGAGTCGCTGCTTTCACTAAAGCACAGAATATTTAGTTTGTGAGTTTTAACAGTGGATGTCACAGCTTTATTAAGGCTTCACCCAAAATTTGCAGTGGGGAGGTATGATGTCAGGTGTTAGAGGAGTAAGGCATCTGAGGACACTGGAGGATACATTGTAATGATTATGGCAACATTCAGCATGTTTTCTTCCTTCCCCTCCTTGTTTGCTATTAGTTTGACGAGCTAGGAAGATGAGCAGGTCCGCAGCTCTGTCTTGTATTTAAGTCTTGTGGTAGAACAAGCTGAAGACTTTGTTTTACATTTAGGCTATTGCACTGATACAGATGATCACTACCCTGGCCCTGCTGGCTACCCTATTGCTGATACAGGCCAGAATGCCATGGGCCTTCTTGACTGCCTAGGCACAAACTGGCTCATGTTCAGCTTCGTCAATCAGTACCCTCAGGTCCTCTTCACTGAGTCAGCTGTATACATCGGCAGAGCTGCCATCTCCTGGGCAAGTCCTGATGAGGACTTGGGGCTCCCTTCGTGGCTCTGGCAGTTCAGGATCGAGGCTCCTGGACACTGTGTTTTTTCCACACTCGACTGCTGAAAGCATTCTCTCCAGAGATACCTCAGCAAATGAGACTGAGACTCTTCTTGGAGAGCATAGAGTCCACCTTCTGAAGGTGGGCTATGCAGAAGGAGGCAAGCCTGCAGGACAATCGTCCCCCTGTTCAAGGAGGTGCAATTTCAAGGCAAAGAGGAAAGCTAGATACAGTCTTCAGTGCCCCTAGTAGGAACACCCTATACATATACCTTAGACTTTCATTATATGTTTCTTGTACAGAGAGCAGAACAGCTAAGTGCTCCCCCTCATGTTGTGAGGGGGTGGGAGAGGTCAGATCGCAAAGCTGATGTGCAGTGGCTGGTGAGACACTGGTACAGGTTGGCCCAGAGATGCTGTAGCTGACCCATACCTGGAAGTATTCAAGTTCAGACTGGATGGGGCTTTGAGCAACCTGGTCTAGTGGAAGGTGTCCCTGCCCATGGCAGGGGGGTTAGAAATAGATGATCTTTAAGGTCTCTCCCAACCCAAACCATTACATGATTCTGTGACACACAAAGACAAGCTCTGGACCTGGAAGGCTCTGGGCAGTATCTCTCTGAGCAATGTTGGTTGTTGTGACAGCTCACCAGATCTGCTTTGGCACCTGCAGTGCTTTTTTTCTGATGGCCTTTTGCGGTCCAGTATTCTGCTTTGTGTCCTTTCTATTTATTCCCAGCTGAGGTTTTCCACTTAAATGGCTCCTTCCTGTCAGGGTGAGGGAAGCCCTGGTGGGAATCTCCCCAGAGAGGTCCTACTGGAGGCTAGACAGACTATTCAGGAAACAGTTAAAAGGCCAGAAATTGTGATCCCATCCAGTGCCAAAATTTCAGCCTAAGGTTCTTGAAGTTATTTTTGTATGCCTACAGCCCTGAGCTGCTTCAGCTGCCAAAAGAGCTCAGCATAATGTTGACGGGCCTATCCAGAACATCTGCTGTGAACCCTCCTTTGATTCTGCCAAAGCAGAGTTTATAAGATGGGCCCTTGGAAGGAAGTTTATGATTGCATCCCCCCATTCTCATAGCAATTCCCGCTCAGTTGTATGCGGGGCCTGCAGAGCCCATTTATCCTGTTCCAGCCCCTTCATCTGGCACTCGGCACCTACAGGAGGGCAGGAATCAGAAAACAGGCTTTGTTATGACAGAGATCTCCAGATCTTGTAGCAGATGTTGCTGGTGAGAAGCTATTTTGTTCCAGCCAAACCTTCTTCAACTCTGCTGAGGAGATGCATAGAGAATCTCAGAAGGCTACAGGCTTTGGCAAGGAAATTCAGCATTTACCAATGCCAGCTACTTCTATATTTCTTTTTGAAGGCTAGGTAGAGCGAATGATCTCTTCTCTCTCTGTGAAACACCTGTAAATTTCTCTTCCTTTAAAACCCCCACCCACTAATAATCCTGGTAACAGCCAACGGTTATCAGATGCAAAATGAACTATGTGCCTAGGATAAAGAGTTGTGTATCTGCCTCTCCTGATCGATGCATTGGATGTTTTGTATGCCAGCGCTCTAATTTAAAATATTCCCAGGAAGTAGAAATCCCTGATAATTTCCATAATGGCCTTTTCAGAAGTCTTGTCACCTTTTAAAAAGATATTTGCAACCCCTTTACTCTCTGTCTCTCCATCCATTGTTTTCTATAACCTTATCCTCTGTATACAGAGCAAGCTGCAGTCTTTTCTGCTTTGGGACTGGAAGATCTAACCAAGATATTTTTAGCCTACTTTAAATCAGTGTTTGTGATAATCCCTTTCCAATAATTCCCAGGAGCTAAAAATCCGTTCCTCATTTTGAGGAAGTTTTGACTTACATTAGAACCTGGGACTGCTTTATTTCTATCTTGCTGCCCAAGGTGTCTGTTCCCTCGAGGCTGAGAAAATGTCCTGTTCTGGTTTTTATAGTACAGACAACTAAGATCTTGGGAATGATTTGACTGCCACAGAAGATGTATTTTGTGGAGCAGTGAATTTTCCCAAATTCTCTAAAATATTAACTTAGTTCTGCTTGTTTTCTTTTCTGACTGTGATGATTCTATCTCAAAGGGGTAGAAAATTTCTATTTCTGTAAAGGAGCAATTAACAAGTAAATACACTTTTTCATCTGACTAATTTTGCATACTTTGATTGGTTCTAGTCTCGTATAATTCTTTGCACAGTACCTCTTTATGGTGCTTGCAGTTTAGGGTGCTGGGTGAAAGTCACATTTGGGTTCAGCAAAGCCGGATAGTTTTCTGAAAGTGCTCCACTCTCCTGCTGATTTTTGAAATTGGGGGAGAATTGTGTCAGCGTTGAGCTGTTTATAAACCCCTCCTAACCTACTGATTCACAAAAAGAGAATGCTGCACATGCCTCACATGAGGTCGTATACACCCGTATAATGTATGGCAAAGATGTCACAGAAAGAGGGATCCTCAAGGGTGGTTCTTCACAGCTATAGTGTACTTTATGTGCGTCAGCACTGGACAACTTGTTTTCCAAGTAACTGTAAGTGTAATAGTCTGATTACTGAACTGCAGCCCCTATGTAAATTCACTGAATTTTGATACTGCTGCCATTGCAGTCCTCGTACTATAAAATTCCAGGGTTGGGTGCATTTCACATATTTTTCTTCTCCTCTTAGAATCATAGAATAGTTCGGGTTGGAAAGGACCTGAAGATCATCAAGTTCCAACCCCCCTGCTGTGGGCAGGGATACCTCACTCTAAACCATATCATCCAAGGCCTCGTCCAACCTGGCCTTGAACACTGCCAGGGATGGAGCATTCACAACCTCCCTGGGCAACCTATTCCAGTGCCTCACCACCCTAACAGGAAAGAATTTCCTCCTTATATCCAATCTAAACTTCTCCTGTTTAAGTTTTAACCCATTACCCCTTGTCCTATCAGTACAGTCCCTTGCCAGGACCCTCATATTTTAAGTACAAAACATCTTTATTTTGTAGAGTTCTTGTTGCTGCTTGTTTTGGGGAGAGGGAGCTTGTTTTAAGAAAAAAAAAAAAAAGGAAAAAAGTTTACAAGATTGTTAGTAAAGCAGCTCAGTGAAAGTCTTGTTATTTTGTTTGTTCTTGCTATTAAAATATCCCCTAATCCACCTTGCTGGTTTTCTACCATTCTTGTAATATTCAATCAAGCCCTTGTTTTGTGAGAAATGTGGCAATGCATTGCTGGCACTTTACAAACCTACAGCCCTCGGCAATAGATAATGAGAGGCAGGGTTTTTTCCCTGTGCAGGACACAATGAAATTTTAGACAGATGAATGCTAAGAGAACCCTATGTACCAAAGGCAATGTTTACTGCATGTAATACATATCATTGTTTGTCTCCTGTAGTGAAAAATACTTGTGTCACGCTGTTAAAATGTACTCCTGACAGAACAGAGCTTGCTATTATAGGGTCCATTGCTTAAAAAAATGATATACTGACAGAAATACAATTTAAGAAAATTTAACACCAAGGGTAGTCAACCATGTAGGCTACTATTAAGGGGCCAAAACTCAAGGCCATGGTTTTATTAAAAAAGAGAGATAGTTTATTTGCTAGTAGTAGGTAAAGTTTAAAAAAAATAGGAGAGAGAGCAAAGAAAAATACCCAGTCTTGCATCCCTTGGCTTCTAGCGTGTAAAAAAATTAATAAAAGCAACAGTTCAGTAAGATTTTATTGCAGAAATGTTTAAGTGAAACATTTTAAGGATGCTTCAGATTTTTAAACAGTTACTTATGCTGTGTAGCGCTGTGGCACTACAGTGCATAACAAATTGTTGCTTTTGGATGCAAGGCACGCCCAGAGCTTTTCATAAAATGAATAGTGAGACCTGGTTAATTTGAATCACTTTGCGCATTCCTCCATATTTTTCCTTGGTTTTAGAAGCTTATTGAGATTAAGAGTTTACTGATGTGAGCAAATACTGTGCTGTATTTGGCTGGCCAACCTGCTATAGTTAGGTTGTCAGATGTTTTAAGTTAATAATGGTCAAATTGCTAGTCACCAATTTTGATATAGAATTTATTTGTTCCCTCCCATTTCTTCATCGCAAATTTCTAATTGCAAATTGCTAATTTAAGATGTGCATCAGTCTGTGGGGCATCGACAATTTTTTTTGTATCTTCCTCATGCAATTAATTACCAACATCACAACTTCTGTTCCTTGGTGAAGGAACTTAAACTTCTCGGACACTAAAAGGTAAATGGAAAATACTTGACATGTGCAGAAGATAAGCAGTATTATGCTGGTAACTGATAGATTCAGTAAAGTCTACAAAAGTGTATGCCTGAGCCCTTGGAGCTTGAAAGAGAGCTCTGCAGCAGGGTTTGAGTTCTGCAGGGTAATGCTGGAGTATATGAACACTCTAGTAAAGACAGCACCAGAGTGGGTATCCTGGCTGTACAAATGTGATTTTTGGATTGAGTAAATACTACTAATGCACACAGAGCTTTCAGATTTAACAGGCAACATGATCTGGGGCCAGCTCCTTATTTGGAGACTTTTGGAAAATCTGGCTATCTCTCTTGAAGATCCTTCAAATAGGAAATACAGACTTTTTCAGGTCTGCTCCTTATTCCTGCAGAATGTCGTGCTATTTCTATGTTCACCAAACTGAAATCTTCCCCAGAAGTGAGAGGAATTGAAGGTTTTAAATGAAAGAGCAATTGAACATGTATGTTGTCAGTTTTTAACAGTGAACACTCATCCAGATACTTCTTATTTTAAATGAAAAAGCATGAGGAAAAATTCTCTGATACCACATAGGAAAATACTGTACTTTTTATTAACTGTGCCTGATCACCAGGTAAAGGTAATTCGCAAATAATAAATACTCATAATAGTGCAGGAAAAAAGTCTTTTTTTTTTTTTACCATCAGTGAGAGAGGGCTTTTTTTATTCTTGTTCCTCATTTATTCCCCTTCCCCCTTGTAACAGCCTCATTTAATCTGCTAAAAAAACATTTTACTATGCTGATGGTAAGACTAATATATTCACCACAATGCAAAAAATAACTGAAGTAATTATCCAGTAACACAGTCATATTCTTGTAGATTGCGAATAATGTAACACTTACTGTTGGTAGGAATTAATTGTTTCTCCCTCCCAACCCCCAGCATGAAAATGTCTTGAGCTCACATGTACCCTTTAAGGCACACATAGAAGTTGTTCTTTGAAGATTTCTGAATTCTGGACTCTGAACCTGTAGATGGTTCTACATATCTAATTGTACTAAGTAGGCAGACATCATTCTTTTTGCGGCTATCAAGGCCTACATAATTGTTAAGACTTCAAGTTAATAAATTATTATAAAGTTAAATACTTGTTTTACATGAGGTTTCAATGGGTTTGAAAGAGGTGGTGCCAAATTTAAGTTGTACTGCACTGTAAAGAAATATTTCTGTTGCAAGTGATTTGTTTGTTACAAATGCAAGTCTCAAATCCTGTTTTCTTTTGGTATTAATACTTTTCCTCTTTGCTTTTTACATTTCTCACTGATTAGGGTGATACAAATCAACAAAGCTAATTTTGGTTTGTAGTAAGTTTTACTTGAAGGTTCTGAATTCTGCAGTGTGTGAGTGTTCCACTCTGCATTACAATATTTCAATATAATTTTTAACTGTAGGTTGGGTTTTTTTTTTATTCTTTGCCTCATATGCACTGTGCAAACATTGATTTTTTTCAGGTTTTACAAAACCTTTTACTTTAAAAACTATATATACTTATTTTTGGATGTATAGTCCATTTAAGAAGAGCTTCCTTTATAGTAGTAATCATTGGAGGTGAAATACTGGTTCAAGTATAATTGCAAAATACTAGTGGTTTTGGATAAAACTCCAGAGAGAAATTGCATAGAACTATTGGTTTGAAAATGAATAACGTTCTCCTAAAGTGTAGAAGGGATAGGTTTTGAGCTCAGCTGACAATAATATAGCACGCTTTTGTGAAACAGATTAAACACCTAAATTACATAAACCCCATTGTATAGTTCCATTAAGCTGGCCTTCTTTTTTCCTCCAGTGACCAGTTTCAGAATGAACTTGCTCTGGGCTAAGATAATCTTTAAAACAACAGATGACAGAGTCCACCTCCTCTTCCTTGAGTTGGGAAGGCCACTTGTCTGACTTAAAATAGCTGCCCCTTCTCTAAAAGTAACAATTAAACTTTTTAGTAGTCTCACATCTGGCCAGCTGTTGAACCACTCTACCATGGGGAAAGGTTGGTTGCCAGTGAGCACTGGAAAAAAGCTACTAAGTAGGGTACTGAGGGGAAAAAAGATGGTAAATGGATTCCCTGTGAAATCGGACATGCTTTTGAAACCGGCAGCTGAGGAGAGCATGTGAACACACATTCCTGACACACTTCAACATCCTTAATTTTCAGAGAGTGAGGAGCCGCTGGGAGGGTGAAAATGCAGAGGTTAGTTAAGAACCACTATGGAAGACAGCTGTAGAACCCCCATCTACAACTTACTTACACATGATTAAACTGCTAATGTGCTGTACACAGTGCTTACCAGCTCAAATAGAAGAATTCTTTATTTTTAATCACTTTCTTTTGCTTTACCCATTTTTGCTGATTTCACCTGTGATTGTGCTATGCCTTGATTTCAAATTCTCAGCAATGGTGCCTGTGCCTGTGTGCTGCTGAGACCTGTGTGGGGCCCTCACTGTACCTCCACAGGAGATGTAGGAAGTGATGGTAGTGTCTGAAGTAGTGCAGGAATTGTAGAAAGCTACCCAACTGGTTCTGTCAGAAGATACAGTAATGCCAGACAAGTCACTAGAGAAGACCCAGTGTTACAATAACAGGAACAGAACTGGCATAAGATTATGATCTGTTGTGCAGTCATTAAAAAAACCCAATCCAAACCAAAACCCCAAAATTATTTTAGATGCATTCTGATGTTTTGCCTTTCCTATTATTTAAATATATTCCTCTTCTACACACATGTGCAAATGATAAAGACAGAAAGAGGATTACGACTATTGTTCATTTGGTTCCAGTCCTGCAAATCTTCCTAGTACAAGTGAACCTACTGGGCTCAATAAGAGTATTTGCTTGATTAAAAATTTATACAATTTATTGGAGAAATGCTTATGATGTAGTGATATGATATAGCAATACAAGCTTTTTCTCTCATAAAACAGAGAGCTCTTACTGTGAATCTATTTGATATACCAGATAGTACTTGTGTGGAGGTGATATTGCTGAGGCTGGTGTGCGTTTCTGTCAGTGCTATAATTGTGCCTCCCTGGGAAACACTTCCACTGACTCATAGGTACATGAGACCCATGCAACACTTCTGCATGGTCACTTCTCTATGGCTTCATGAAAGAAAGCACTCACAGAATTACTTGTGTCTACTTAGTACTGTAGGTGATCACATAGAGAGTTATTACCACACCTCACTCTCTACTGGAAGAATACGTTATTTCTCTTCCTAAATCTGTCTAAAAGAATTAATTCAGGGGCAGATGCTAAGCACAGAGAGCCAGAGCCAGCCTAACTTTAAATGCTATACTCTCTCACTGAAAGTTAATGTTGCTGATGCTGTGGTGGGGAAAAAAAATCACCCGGGAAGAAAACTGGTTTTTTCCTACTATCGTCAGTGGGTTTTATATCACCTTCTAGAAAATAAATGCATGCTCTAATCATAAACTTGATCTCTGATTCTTCATCTTTCCTTTTTTTTCAAGTGTTCTTTGTGGATTACGAATTTGACAGAAAACTCAGATATGTTCCAGTTCCTTCCTATGTACCATGAGTTGATTAAATGTGAGAAATCACAAAATTTTAAATTGAATTATTTTGCCCAACATAAATAATACTTTGTGTTTTTTTTCTTTTTTAATCAAGACAATCTGATACAATTTTCCACGCATAAGCTTAATTCTTGGTAGAAAAAAAACACTGTTCTAACAATATTATATAATATTTAATTTCAACTAACTTCTGTGCCAGGAAGCATTTCAGTTGAGCTTTCTGCAAATATTCAGCGATTATGAAACAGCCATTTACACCATTGAAACAGATTCAGTTGCAAAAATGAATTTCTGTCCTGCACCTTCTGAAATATTCACCGATTCTTGAATTTTAGGTCTGCTTTTAGATGACGTGTAAAAAAATGAAAATATTACTCAGTGTCATATGAAATCCTTCTTTGTTGGACAACTATTTGGAATCCAAATAAGCTGAAAAGAATCATCTGGTCTGGAAATAAGTAGAAAATATCAAAGATTAGAGCAATGATCTACAGGAAGCATCTGTAACTGCAATATGCTGCATATTCTTACTCCAGACTATAGTGGGGGGAGGGGGGTTCCCCTATTTTTTATGATCTATGTATTGCGATATCTTAAATAATTAAAATACCCTTTAAGTATTTTTAAGAGTAGGGGAATTTAACAGGCCTGTGGAAACACTAAATAAAAATAAAAAATGCCAAGTAAAGCCTAGTTAAGAAGCAGGTTTTTCATTAGGAAAAAGCAGTTCCCCTTGGTATCAGGCATTTATTATATTTTTGCATAGTTTGGTGTTTTTTTTTCTAGACAGACTCTTACAGTGTTGTAACACATGGTCTGATCCAGGAAATCAGTGTGAATATGATTCATCCCTCTGAAGTCTGCAATCTTTTCTTCATAAAAATAAGGAATATTCAACAGTGTGAAAACTTGCATGTCTAGGAATATTGACATACAATATTGGCAAAATACTCCTAATAGGAGTACACTACAACAGTATAACAAAACAGTCTCCCATGAGCAGAAGACTCATATTTCTACAAACGGATTGTAGAAGTATTACTACTATATACTAACAGTTTGTTTGGTTAGCTGAGTCAGAAATAACACTTCTTGCCCTTATAGGTTTGCTAGCAGATAAGTGGGGTATCCGCTGCAGAAATTGTGGCTTTTATCTGTATAAGCAATCTCTCCATAATTTCAGGTCAGTTTAATACTTGCAGGTATCTACCTGTGATCTGCTAGTAGACTGCTAAGTCTAGCAGAGTAGACCAGGCTTGTGTGTGTTACTGTAGTGGCATTCATCTGCAT
The DNA here is from genome assembly GCF_033783945.1 of Neopsephotus bourkii. Lineage (NCBI taxonomy): Eukaryota > Metazoa > Chordata > Aves > Psittaciformes > Psittacidae > Neopsephotus > Neopsephotus bourkii. The sequence continues at coordinate 2,047,687 of NW_026901668.1, forward strand.
GGCTTGCTGTCTGTCCTGCCGTGCAGAGATGGCCTTGGGTGTACTTCACATCTGGTGCTGTAACTGATTGTTCTGAAATGTCTCCCTGCTCTCTGATTAATGCTACTCCAGCTTCAATTAAAATGTAGCATGAAGGGCTTTGGCCTTATTATTTTCCCCTTTATGTGAATGTCTGTAAGGAGGGTAATTTTTTTTAATCAAAATCAGCTCAAGTTACCCTCTTGTGCTAAAATGGACCACATCAAACTGATGAGCTCAGGGCAAGATTTCCGACGAATTTTGACATGGGAAACCTCCAAGAATTTTGGTTGACTGATTGTCCAAATCCTTAGTAATACCCAAAAGTCCTAAGTTCAAATTATATGGCATTTTTTTATTCAAGAGTAGAGGGATAACAGGTGCTGTGTGGGGGTAAACACTGCTGCAGCTCAGGCCTTCTCTGCTTGGTTGTGTACTGCCTGGGTCTAGGGAAGGGTAGCCAGCTACAACAGTAAATATAAGCAGTAGTGTTCATAGTAACTATTCTTACTGCATCCAGAAGTAAGCTTTTGGTGGGCACCTTTCTAAGGGTTCCTGTCCTCATCCCCTCCATTACAGTTTTTGCAACAAGAAGATGGCTATAGAGAGGGAAAAACTCCTCCATTGCTTCATATACCATTGCATCATACTTAGTAGGGTCTGTAAATTCACCTCTTAAGCTACCAAGATGCTACTGTGATAGCAGCATAATTTCCTGTTGTCTTGCTATAGGTAATAGATGGAGGGAGTGAGCTTGGTTGTCAACTCAGTTTCTACTGAGAGGTTGCATGTTGTTCCTTGGTAGCCCTGCCCAGACACATGTGTGCAACTCACTCTCTAATGCATGATAAACCCACCAGCAGTCTGTCTTATCCAGACTATGGAGACATTTTGCCTTGACTGAAATACAATTTACATTTGTGGGAAAATTCTTCCCTTCTAAATTCATGGGTGATGGGAAAGATAGAGCAGACCATGTACCACTGGAAGATGGCCTAAATTTGTCATGGTGCCGATGCCCGATATTTTATTAAATGCTCAGTAATGGTGGTAACTAGATGACTGGGAGCATTGGAAACCCCTCACTACAGTTTACAAGAAGTTTAATTTCTGAAATGTAACTAGAGTTAAAAGAAAAATGAACTCCAGTGGAAGATAAAACTTGAAACCTGGGTGGAATGGTGAATCAGGTCAGGGTTTACACAGAAATGTATCAAGTGAGAGTAAGGATGTACAGTAAGGAACAGGATTTCCTGGAATAAATGGAAAAGCCTGAGGCAGTAGCGAAAGGTAACAATAAAAGAAATAGCAATAAGAATGGGGGGAAATTAATAGAATGAGGTAGAAACAATGGAAGACAAAGGGATGAACAGTTGTAAGGAGCAAGAAACAGAAGATCTGTAATCCAAGAGTGGCCTGTATTTTGCTGATAAAAACAAAATGGAAAAGGCTGAGGTGGGCAACTCTTAATTTTTACTACTTCCTGTTTTTCTAGTTGCTTTATTTTGAAGCTCATGGTTTACAATATTAAAGCAGGGATACAGAAGATGTGACCCTTTGCTTAACTGTGCTTCAGTCTAGTTAGCAGCACTGACATGAAGCAGTAGTAGCTCCTTTTCAGTTTGACAACATCTAAACTCATCTCTGCACCAACACAAAGGCCTCCAAAAGGTGCAGGAAATAAGATGGCAACACTGTGGGAGTATTCTCTTGCTTTAAGGTTATGGGTGTGTGGGGAAGTGTGGAAGTGCATGTCAAATGTTTTCAGATACCTTTTGGAGCAGGAGCAGCTGGTACCGGGACAGATCTGATGGGTCTCTGCTGCTCCTGAAGCAGAGGATGTTTTCCCCAAGGAGGGGGAGATGTACTCACAAATTCAGGGTGACCTCAGTTTTGGAGGAAGGGCATGAAAATGCCCATAGGCAGGAGTGTCTTTCCTCCCAAGAATGCATTCTCTCACATTGCTCCTTTGTTGGTTTATATTCGGGCAGCGCTTTAGTTTTTAAAAATCAGAGGTGTATGCTCTAGCCATGTATATGCAGTGCAACACAGTGCTTTGCTGGGCAGTTTACATTAAATGCTGTGACCAGTTCAGAACTGCATCTTCCCCTTCCCTCAAACTGCTGCAGTAACACACGTCCTTAACTTCATCAGCTTCTTGTTACCTTGCATTACCCTTAAAGCAAGGCAGCCCTGGAGTATCACAGAAAAAGTCCAGAGCAGGATAAATTTACCTGCTCCCATGCCTAGTTGGAACAGGATCGCTTCATTCACACTTTTCCTCTCTCTTATCGCTCCCCATCACTTAAGCTTGTCTGTGCTTGCAGCAGTGCCTGCAGTGCTGTCTGCTGCTGACCGCCACAGCAACAGGCAGGCAAGGGATAAGCTGTAATATCAGCTCATCTTCAGTGGCTCAGTTGTAACGGCAGTAGAAACCAAACAAAATTCCCATTTCTCCTCCTCCAGAGTGATGCCTGGGAACACTGGATTTGCCATACTGTTTTAATCTGACATATCTGATAACTGGCAACAGGTATGGGGGAAGCAGTTTCAGAAGGAGGATGGCAAAACAGAGCAAGCCAACTTTTGCCGGGCTCTTCAGGATTTGCTAGTGTTAAGGATGTTACAGATAGAGGAAGATTTATCCTGATCTCTGTGGTTATCTGTTGTCATGCCTAAGATGTAACTTGATGGCCCCCATTTAAAAATATGTGATAGTTAGTCTGTAATACAATATATATATGTGACCTACAGCTACGTGCTATTTCTCATGTAACAATTTTTACTGATGCTTTTGAGATTTTATTTCCTTACTATTTTCTCTTCATATTTTTATCAAAAAAGCCATAGGCAGATTTTTTCACAGATGGCTCCTTAAGTTTCAGGGGGAAAAAAGGCACTTATGCAAAGAAGTGGCAAATGTGGGGTTTGGTGTGTTTTGGTTTTATTTTCATTCTGAAAAACAAAAGCTACCTCAGGTTTTCAGAGAAATTTCAAAGTAAATATGGATTCTACATATAATGGCTTGTAGTTTCTCTCCAATGTTGTTTTCATGTTATCATGCTATGCCCTGACTTTATGCAGTCCATTTTTAGATCTAAATAAGTAGTATATGAAGAGAAATAAAGTCTGGACTTGACAGTCCTACTATACAGCATGTTTTTGTATCATAGTATAACAACGTATGCTGTTTACTAAAAATTCTCTCAAGCTTTTAAAATGTCCCCCTAAGTATTTGACTGAAACAATCTCCTCTGAATTTTAGAGGCTGACTACTCCCATCCTGCTATATTTTCATCCTAGTTTAAATTTTACCTTGGTACAGTTCAGGAGGCCACCTGCTCTACCTGAATTGACAAGACCACATTGTGGCTGCATCTCCTGACAGGATGGGAAAATAAAACCTTCCCTCTTTCAAAGCAGATGTAGGCTGAGGACCATGGGGCAGGAACTGTTGAGTTTTAATCCTAGACGGGATTAAATCCCGCGCTTTCTCTGCCACCTTGATCAACCTGCTGATAAGAGGGAGATTTTCACGGGTGTAGAAGACAGGCATCCTTTGTGATTGAAAAGACAGGGAGTTCACTATTTTATGTCCCCTTGTGCTCCAAGTCCCCCTGCCTCAGTGTCTCACTCTCTGGCAAAGTCTCCCACAGGATGGCTGGGAGGGCTGCCCAGTTAATGGCTGGAGACTGAGACACCACTAAAACTCCTTCTGTTAGGACTGCTTTCAACAATTGCACATAGCCCCCCAGATGCCCTCCTTTTCAGAGCAGTTTTGTGCATTCCCTTTCACCATGAAACAAAGAGTTAATTCTTCTAATTCCTCCCCTCGAATCAAGAGAGCCCACCTGGTTTTTTGGAGGGGAGAGCAAGGTGGGCTGTGTGACGGGAGCCAACACCGTGTGCCTCCCACACCCAGGTGCATTTGCTACTTTTAGGAAAGCTGGGGAGCCACAATTAGCCGGCACGGGCAGCGCTCTTAAGGGACGCAGGCTCCACTCCTGTAATACATCCCTTTCTTAATGTGACTTGATGTAAATAGAGTGGGGGCCTATCAGGTGTGAAAAGCCCTGCTGCTCCCGGCTTGGAGTGGCCTCCAGACAGCGATTTGGCGGCGTCAATCTAGTCATGCTTGATTTGGACACTTAACGCGGTAAAGCAGGATCCCTCTCCCCCCGATCAACTTCTCAATTAGCAAGCTGCCTCCTGTAACGGCCTTGTTTCACAATCCCTGCGGGCCGCTTCAGGGGTCATTAGGGTGAGAAGACTCTAGTGCGAGCTCCAGCTCTGGCGAAGGCGAGGGGAGCCAAGAGATTTCCTAAATACATATAACCCTTTTTCAAGTTGTTTGCTTTCATGGGATTGATTCGTGGCACATTAAGAAGCTTAAGGCTTCCGTATCTTCTTTAAACTGCCCACCTTATCGCCTTTACAGCTGACAGTTTCCTGACAGCCGGAGTGTAAGCAGAGATAACTAGTAGGTTAGTACACACATATATATATATATTATATACGAACATTATATACACAGCTTGGTATTTTCTGCTTAAAAAGGGGATGGGGGGAGCTTTTAATTTGTAGTCTCTGCAGTTTTGGTTAAAGAGCAGCCACTGGGAGCAGTCACTGATTCTAACGGCAATTCTGGAGGGGTGTACAGGGGGTGCCGATACCCAGCTGCAGTCAGTATAAAATAATAAATAGGCAAATTTATGTCCTCGTCTCCCAAATTTCTTTCCTTTCTTTATTAGGGAGCAAACTATTGTTACATTAAATATTCAAACTACGCAAAATCTCAAGGGCTTTCCTTTCCCACAATGTGTTACCAGTATTCATGCATATGAAGAACAGTAACCCATATACAAACGGCACCTTTTTTAATGAGCAATATATGTCAACATGACACCTTCTTATGAAAGGCAGCTTTTTAGGTTCTGCCTTTGTGGACATAATAATTGAGATGTTTCTAATATATGCAGTTACATTACCTGCTCATTGTTTGCGATTTTGTTCCTCTCCTAACTTTATACTGTTTATAATGCTTCTAGCATTTGCCTCAATTTATGATCAGTTTTATTTAATTAGAAATATAATTTTCTGCTACATTAATTATAAATTTGAGTCAGACGTTGGCATAGAATTTCCTCAAGCATTCTTTTAAGAAGAGGAACAAAAATCATAGGGAATGGGGAAGAAGCCATAAAACCAGATGCAGGTGTAAAAATATCAATATCTTAGAATCCAAACAATTTAACAAATATATGAGAAAAAAATCAATTCTTTTTAATTAATGCATCTTCCTATTTTAGTGCAATATTTATTGGAACAACTGGGTTAATGCCAGAAAGTTATCATTGCGACTTGTCTCAGAATCTGACATATTTTGAAAGCATACTTCAAGAACCAGCCCTAAATATGCTGAAATCTGAGTTTTAAAAACTATATTATTTTTAAATCATCATTTTAATGTTTCTATTTTCCTTGAAATATTTTTACCAAAGCTGTAATGTTTTTGTGAATGTGCTCATGATATATAGATATGAGCAATGCATATGCCTGCAGAATGCGGTGTATATAGTGTGTGTATGTGCTTCTTCAAAGTACCCTGATGCTTTGATTTGTAACTGTTTAAGGTTTTACTTAAAATTCTGAACACTGCACGGAGCATAGCCATTTCAATGGAATACTTCAAATAGTAAGTCCTAAAGGTGACACAACAAAGGAAATACCTTAGATACTGCAGCTTTTATTTATAAAGGAAATGCTCACATAGTCCAATGAAGGAAAACTCTACCTGTTTCCATTTCTATGGGAAGAGCAGTTCTATTAAACTGTCGCTTTGTTACATGAATTTGCAAGCACATCATATGATTTGTATGAGCAGAATGAAATATTTGCATGCCATCTAATGGATTGATGCACATCTTTTTTCCTAATTTCTAAGCATTTTGCTTATTGCAAATATTTTAAGAAAAATCTTCTTACTCACCGTGCATCACTCATCTTAACAGGTCTTTTTTGAAGGAGAAATTCCAAATACAGGACAAAACATCATTGTGAATAGTGGGGAAAACATGACTCTTCCTTCGTGTTCACTCCTGTGGACATTTTTATTTTGCACACATGCTTACACACACACACACACACACACACACACACACATGTAGTTTAGCTCCATGAGCAATTTTCCAGAAAGCAGGTTTCTGGTAGTCTAAGCACCATATATCTGAATGTCATTCTTGGGTAAATGCTTATGTCAGTGAGTAGCACTATAATATTTTTCATAGTAGCTATCATTCAGGGCTCTTAAAGGACTTTTGCACACCAAGCTTCTTGTTGTCCTTTTAATGCAAAGTAAAAATGGGAAAATTGAGGTGCCAAGGGGAGATATTTGCACCAGGCCACTTGCACAAGGCAGCGTAGGGAACAGGGATGGAGACCTCTTAATGTAAAAAAAATAAATGTCAATACCTTGGTATTCCCAGTAGCCCTTTTGGTAACCACTGGGTTCAGCACACCTCCTCAGCTTCGCAGAATCAGGCTGACACAATGGACCAAGGCTCTGCAGAGGAACAGTGGTACCTGCTCGGGAAACCATTGCCAATTTGGGGCTCACAATGCCACGTATCATCTTCTGTCTGTTATATGTATGCTCTTTAACAGCTTGCACCATAGTTCTTATTCTCTGCCAAAATCTCCAAGGTGATTCCCACGAGCGGTGAGATTTCTGGGCTGGGGATCACCACCCTGGAAATACATATCTCCTGGATACATATCTCCCAGCAAAACAAGACGTGGAAGCACGATGAGAACCTTGTGGCTGTACTTCCTACCTAAGCACGTCTTTGCCTATAGCATCATGGCATGAAAGAGCCTGCTAATGATTCTTAAATGTTCATTACTGTAGATCTTCTCCCAGAATATACTTCTCACCTTGAATGACCCATGTGTTGAATTTTAACTAAGGGAACCCATGATAGTAAGTCTGTCATGATGCTGGCTTTCTTTTTTCCTCTCCAACTCTTAAAAGCTTTTTATTATAGGACTGCTTAAGGCAATCTTCAATTAGCATGTGCTGTATTGTGGCTAGAACAGCTGTTTACCATTTAATAAAGCACGGCATAATTTATTTTCAGAGTCTAGCAACCGTCTTTGCTATTACACCAGGGGAGAAACACAGTAACTGCATTGTTCACAGCGCTGATGAAAGAACTATAGACTTTATTATATGACCTCATAGAACTATTAACTTACCCCCCACTTCTATTTCAATATGTATTTACCTGACAGTCTGTGCATTGATTTCTTACCCAGAGGTTCTACATTCTCAGTCACCTCTGGGGCAAAATGAAAAATGCCTATGTTTTATGTCCCTCACATTAGGCAGCTAATTATATATTTGTACCTTAATTTCATTCCCTTCCCCCATCTCCAGGGGCAAACTCCATATGCACTATTTAGACCTTTTTCTCCTTAGTCACTGGAGAAACAATAGAGTTGTTGGGAAATGGTAGGAGCTTGGTCACCGCTAATCAGGCGGCTTTCTGTTCATTTGGTTCCTCTTCTCCCTAGGATCCCTCCTTCCCTGTTCTTTGCAGGGAGTATGAATCTGAAATGTGCCTTAGAAGCATCTCTCTTGGGTTCTACAGGAATGTGAAGCTATATGTAGTTGTAAGGAAAGTGACAAACTCCCCATATCCATGCAGATTACACTGGTTCCCTCCTAGGAGGGACTGCAGGTCATCTGCCAGCTGATGATGCAGTTTCATGGTGTTACCACAGGGACAGATGGCTGCTGCGTGGAGCAGTATCCATGTGGCAGGCAAGCATGACTCTTCCGTAGGTACCATAGTGAAGGTCATCCCTGAGGGTCACTCACTTTCAGCCTGTTCCCAGCAATCTTTTCAAGTTATCACTGAACTACCTTTGAGGTCATTCCTTTAGGTAGCAGAAAGGAGGGCAGGTGGCAAACAGAGCTCAGCAATGCATTTTCACAACCAAAAGGTACAGATATAGGCTTCAGTGATTCCCATATTGTGCAAAACATGGCACAATTAGCTTCCACATTTGGAGAGATCATAGGTGCATCTACGTGGCAATGCAAGTGGCTAGGTAGCCAGAACATGAACCTAATTATCACCAGTGGTGTGCTGCACAGACACTCGCAGCACTTTGCCAACCCTGAACTGTATCACTATGCTGTGCCAGTTAGATTTTTCCCCAGTCTGGGAACCAGATTAGGATATTGCATTCTTATTCTTGTTTGAGTTGAGGCATTAAATTTGGTTTTAAGTTGCTTGAGTTTGACAATGAGAATACGTCAGCTAATATCAGCAAATTTTTAGATTCAGCCTGTGCATGTAGATGGATTTATATGCATGATTTAGAGTAAAGCATGTGTAGATAGATGAAGTTTATATGGTTGCTTTGTAGAAATGGATGTAATATTGATGTTGACTTTACTGTAGAAGTTTAAGGATGTCACGATGCATGAGTGGTGGTGCAAAGCAGAGCTCTGAGTGCATTGGGAGGTCATTTTTAACTTGAATTTATTTCCACAGTATCCGGCATAGATCATTGTGCAATGTGCACAGTCATCCTTGCTTTTCACCTAAGTCAATCAGAGTGGTTAAAGAAAATGTAAAATGAAACAAAATTGTAACTTGATTAAAAGGAGATAGTAAATTAGGCCAGAATACTCCTTAAAATGACATTTTAGCTTTAAACTGAAAGTTTGATGATCTGACTGCATGACTGAAGGGACAGGGTAGCAGACTGTGACATAAACGATGTAGCTATATTTGCTCCTAAGATGAAGAAGGGTCTTTTAAAGTTGTGTGATTTAGGCTTCAGAGTTAACACTCCATTGACCAAACAACAAAATTCCCACCTCCCAGAGCTTTTTCAAACCATAGATTTAGGAAAGTGGTATTACATCAATAATGTCGGATCATGCTTCAAATTTTTTGAGCCAAAATTGAGGCTGGTAATACTTACTTGAAATGAAAGCTTAGATTGTTTCACGGAACACAAATAACCCAGTTAGGGAAGGATATAGAAGTAAATCTATATTTTGTTTTGAATGTCTGGTTTGGAGGTGTTTGAAAATGGAATTCATCCATGTTAACTTTACATAAAGAATTCTTTCATGCAGTCTGCAGAGCAAAAAAAGGCTCGGCTTCATGAACTTCAGCAGGCATGGGACAGAGTTTGGCAAATAGTTTGCTGCACACAGATGGAACAAACTGGAAGTCTGCTCTGAGAGGAACAGCTCAGCTACATGAAATGATGGTCTACAGTGATGAGGGCAGTACATAAACTCCGGGTGGAAAAAGACCAAAAAAACCTCTGTGTTAACAACTGGACTTCAGCTTACATACAACTATTTTCTTCTGTGATAGCTGTATACAATAGAACAGTGTAAGCAATAGCTTCACCTGAGAGAGGTTTGCACCTCCGGTTTTTGTTGTGTGGATCCTGCTGCAGATACACAAGTGCTAAGCCTCATGCACAGCCCTGCCAGAGCCAGATGGGATTACTCACATACCCAGGTTAGCTAAATATGAAAGGAAAACACACTCAGACAAGTAGTGTGTGACTGCGCCATGAGGCTACAGCCAAGCTCTATCGTCACATTTCCATTTGCCCACGATCCAGCTACCAACTTAAAGTTTTAGTAGAAAGGATCCAAGAGATGTACCACAGCTGGCCGCCAGCAAAGTGGAGCCGAGTTTCCAGGGTGTCCTTGCAAAAAGTGTTAGGAATATCAGCATACTTCCAACGTCAAGCTAATTCTTCAGTGTCTGGGTTTGTTTTTAAAATAAAATGAAGGGTACTGAGGTGAAAAGGCTTCTCTGCTCTAGTATGGCAAAACTAACCCTCTTTTCACAGCATTACCAAAGAAGGCAAACTCTGAATCAGCCTTTCATTTTAGTAGATGTTTGAGCACACTTCAGCAATCTTGTTTGAATGCCTTCCTTAACACACTTAAACTAACAGAACAGTTTTGTTTGACTTCATTATTTTTGCAGTATCTAATGTCTGGGACAAAGCTTTGAGCTAATTTGGATGGGCATCTAAACCATGTTATCCAACTGCTCCCACGCCATGACACTTATGATTTTACATTTTCTAAAATAATTCAATGCCCAAAGAGCTGAGATGTTCTGGAAATCTGGCCACCTCACCTGAGCTGGGGAGTCCTGGAAATCTAGCTAAAAGCTCTGTGTTTTGATCTGTTGAGCATCCTGGTCTGCAACTTCATAGCATTCCCCTGTTTTGACATCCCAGTTTCATCAAGAAAAGATTTTAAGAGAGGGACTTGAAGATGGGCACATAATAGCAGTGAGGGTACAATCCAGAACTGGTTCAAAGTGTCCATTTTCTCCTGTGTTCGGTCTTCCCCCCACCTTTTTACTTTCTTTCTAAGGAGTCTCTGTTTTACTGCTCTTTTCTGATTATTGAACCAGTTAATTCAAGCAGAGTCATCAAAACTTCTGTTCTAGATAGTAGTGGGTGTAGTCAGGTCTGTGGATGGGGAGGGTAAACAGGAACTCTCTGCTCCCATTTCTCCTGCTCTTGCAAGTCTTAACTTCAATAGGCAAAGTGGGGCAGCTTCCCCTCTTGCCTTCACTAGAAGCATGTTTCATTTTCAATGAGTGTTTAGAAAGCGGTTCCAGGGGATGGAGGATGGGTGGGAGTGAAACAAGTTTTCCAGGCATTCATAAAAATGCATGTGGGACAAATACCTGCTTCCTTTTCTCTGCAATTTGACAGGGAGAATTTTCAAAAATGTCTTGTGGGAAGTAAGAGAATATAGACTATTTAAAGCCAGTAGTACTTGTGCCCCTAAGTCACTTAGAAACATCTAAGAAATCTCCTTCTAATAATCTAAATAATACCCAGCATGTAAAAATTACGTGTCCTCTAAAACTGTGTTTTTCAATGTGCTTTGTAATCTAGATCCTCAGATAATTTTTACTCTCTCTCATTAACTTTTAGATTCTTTTATGTGGTTTATACTTCTCCAAATAGTATCTTATGCTGTCTGAAATATTTGCTAAGGGCTAAATACTGCTTTTCAGTGCATACAGCTTGAACTGAAATCCTGAATAATACACAATTCTACTAGGGAGTAAAAGAAAAAGCTTACTGTCTGTTTCAGTAAACGTCTGCTTACATTTAAAACACTGTATGTGTGTTATTTTGATCCCTCATGCACTGTGAAGAACAGAGTTTTGAAAGTAGCATTTCAATCTTTTATAGAAACAGTATCTAGCAGGGATATTACAGTGTGAAGATTAGGTCTCACCTCCTTGTAACGAATAAATTGAGACCAAAATTAAGTGAGTTGCCAGGGTCACCCACTCAGTTAGTGGCAAAGGCAGGTTTAAAACTCAGCTCTCACATATATTTTTTCCCTAATGAACCTAGTCAACCCAGTAGTGAGAATGAGAAGAAAAAATAATTTGAAACCATGTGAAACTATCCATAATTACTTTGCCACAGGATAAATTCCATTTAATGTCTGTTTTGTCATTCCTGAATCTCAGGATGTTTTTTTCTCCTCTGTTTTTTGTTGCGCAAACAGACATTTCGTACTCCTACTGGAAACCCAGACGTCTTATCCAAATCACACAGCATTTTAATATAAAATTAAAGTAGGCAAAAGAGTGCTGCTGGTAGCAAATCAATGGATCTTACACAGGACAGTTGTCAAACAAGAACAGCAAAAAGGGGGAAGGTTGTGGGAGCAGCTGTAGCCAACAGCAGTAGATACTAAATCTTGTTCAAGTCCCACATAATTTGACAAGGAATTATGGCCCAAATCAGTTTAATCTCAGCAGGTATGCAGTTCTGCCTAACGGTGCAGTTGTGTGACGGGGCATTTCTAAGATAATGATGAGAATCAGGTCCCCCCTCCTTACTTGGGCGCCTCAGCCAGAATCTGCAGGAGTGGATGGAAATTGGTTTCAAGGTATTTAACTGAGTCCCAGTAGAAAGCATATGCCTCACATGTATAGTGTAGTTTAGTCAAATTCTTAGCTCTTGTTTATCTGTCCACTTTTCCTTTCCTCTATTTTTCTTCTCTTTCCCCTCCCAACTTTTTCCCTTTTCTCATCTCTTAGTACTCAACCTTCACGTTTCTGTTTAGTAAACCTACCAAAGTAGAATCAATAGGCTGCTGCTTACTCATACTTTTTTTGCTGCTCAAAATGTCAGGTTTGGGTTTGTTTGTGAAAGGGCTTCTGCATGTCTTTCATTTTTTAGCTCTGTGCAGGGTGTTCCATACTGGT